>NC_046666.1:115512503-115518918 GCF_010883055.1 Belonocnema kinseyi | reverse complement strand
ATAAGTTATGATATCACATTTGCTACAAGTTACAACTTATTTCAATCTTCATTTTATTTTGCACAATGCACATTGTAAAAAAAACTTGTTTATCGAAGATTCCTAATTTTTGTCCAGGAATTCAGCATTTTAATCCAATTAATTTATTTCCGATTATTCACTAACAATCCCGATAGAGCCTATTAGAGAAGCAATTTTGTACTTGTCCAACTTTCGATAAAATGCAACATAGAGCCACTTTGAAACCATTGTTTTGAGTTTAAACTTGATTAATTGAATCCCGATTTGCCATTAGAAATACTAATAGAATCTTTAGAACAGCGATTTTAAACTTGTGCCATTCGTAAGAAAGCAATACTAATAGGTGCCTCCTAGATCCACTTTAAAAGCATTATTTTAAGTCTTACTAACCGATTCATTTAAATCCAAGCTTCCATGCAAATTCCTAACAAAACTTCTTAGAGAAGAAACTTTGTACTCCTGCTATTCACGAGAAAGCGGAACCTAATAGGTGCCTCCCAGAGCCATTTGAAATTAGTATTTTGAGGTTAAACTTTGACTAATTTAATCCCGATTTGCCATTAGAAATCCTAATAGAACCTATTAAAACAGCAATTTTAAACTTGCCATTCGTGAGAAAGTAATATCTAATAGGTACCTCGTAGAGCCACTTTAAAAGCATTATGTTGAGTTTTAACTTAATTAATTCAATTTAGATTAGACATTCAAATTCCTAATAGTACCCGCTAGAGCTGCAGTTTTGACCTTGTGTCATTCGTGAAAAAGCAGAACCTAACAGATTCCCTTCAAGGCCACTTGCAATGCAGATCTTCGAATTTTAGTTCGATAAATTGAATTCCACTTCACCATTAAAAACCTCATGGAGCCACATAAAGAAGCATCTTGTAATTCGTTATGCTTCCAGTCATGCTTTAAAAGCACATCAGTTTCTAATACATTCTATTAGAAAAAAATTTCAAGTTAATTTTAGTCCCAGTAGCCGTTTAAATGCCGAATACAAGCCATTAGAAACCAAATTCAAATAAAGAGACTCTTAAGAGCCACTTGAGACCACATGAAAACCATCTGCATCCATATGGTTTTAAATAGTTTATATTGATAAGCTATTAGGCATTTTTACTAGCGTTACGAAAACTTAGTTTGTAGAAGTGGAGCCAGTTCTATCACAACAATTCCACTTATCATCATACTGTCAATTTTATATGCATTTAGACACTATCATTAGTTTAATTTTAAGTCGATTAATCCACATAAAAGTCGATTAGTCTCACACCCTATAAGTACAAAATTGCCTTCATTCAAATTTCGACTCTCGGCCACAGTTTCTACATTTTTTAAGCTTTTTCCATTTTCTATTGCTATTTAATCAAGTAAAAGTATTAAAAGCTTTCTCATACTTAAGAATCATAATTTATTTTAAGCTATCCTTTTTCCATTCTGGACTATTCATCAAATCCAAAGTTATTTGAATTTTTGGAATCACTTGTAATAATTATTAATTGTAAGCTGCTGACATTTTGAAAATATTGTATAGATGTATATTTTTCCGGTCAAATTAAAAATTGAGTTTTTCATTTCAAAGATGAAAGCTTCTGTCGAAAATGGAATAATGTTCAACAAAATAGCTGAATTTTTAAACGAAAGAGATTAATTCTGAACGCGGAATTTGATAGTAAAAATGTTCAAATTCAAAATCGAGTTTTTTATTTAACCGATGAAATTTTCTGTCGAAATTGGAATAATGTTCAACAAAATAGTTGAATTTTTAAACGAAAAACATTAATTCTGAACGCGGAATTTGATAGTAAAAATTTTCAAATTAAAAATCGAGTTTTTTACTTAACCGATGAAAGTTTCTGTCAAAATTGGAATAATGTTCAACAACTCCGGAATAATAGTTGAATTTTTAAACGAAAGAGATTAATTCTGATTGCGAAATTTAATAGTAAAAATTTTCAAATTAAAAATCGAGTTTTTAATTTAACCGATGAAAGTTTCTAAAAATATTGTTAAAAAATGTTTATTGAAAATTTTATGCTTTAAATCCATTAACGGACAGTATATTTTTACAATAAATCAAACAAATTTGATAAGTTATATTTAACTATTAGTAATACAATGTTGAATTTTCAAATCGCTTTTTCTCGAAACGTCTAAATTGCACTTCGAGAAACTTATTCCCAGCGAAATCGTTAGTAAAAATTTCAGCCATAACCACGTCTCACGACCGTGATATAGGTGGTTACAGTATGTGACGGAATCAATACGACGATCTGCATGGTGTTCGGGAAGGGAAAAAAAGTTAACCTGAAAACACACAAAAATCTGGATAAGAGGTTTTGTTAGTTATCATTTTTAGAAACAAAATCCGTGAAAACGAAAATCCTAGCTGATCCTTTTATCGAAATATAGACATTTCTATAAACAATCATAAAATTTTCATTTTTTTCTTTTTCATTATATAAATGTGAAAAAAGAAACAAAATTGTATGTGTACACAATAGATAAATCTATTATACACATGTTCAATAACTTAATATCTTGCTATATAACTGATTATCTCTATACATTTGTACAATGATCCTAAATATTTTTACAACTATCTAACTATTTGACTCAACTATCTTTTTTTTTCATGGTTTAGTACACATGATTGGTCGGCAAAAAGCATTATCTTGGCCTAGAAGTCTAAATATTGTTACTGAGAATTACCATGTCGAAGTATTTGATGGAAACGGTTGCATACGACTTTTAAAAAATGCTGATAAAATAATTGAATCTGAAATATGTAAAATGCTGATAAACTTTAATTCATTCAAATTATTGAAATATTCAAAGCATTAAATAAAATAGTGGAATGCTGTTTTTCAACAAAAAAGATCAGTGAAAATTTACATGTGCATATCGAAAGATTTAAAACAGTTTATCTGACAACCGGAATATCGGAAACATTAAAAGTTCATGTACTAGTAAGTCATTTGGAACAATGCTTAAAAATATTCAATGCTTCAAGAGGATCAGATAATTGCTCGGAGCAGGCTGGTGAGGCTATTCACCATGAGTTTTTGAAATATTGGCAACGTTACAATGTAAGATCTCTAGATCATCCACCTTACTCAAAACTTAAAAATTTGTTGCAAAAAGTAATGATTTATTTTTTCATGTTGTAATTCTTTTGTTTCCCTGCATAGGCAATGAAGAATAATATTTCGAAGACAGTAAAAAATAATTTTCAATATATTGTATTTGTTGTTTCGTAAATTATTTTAGTGTATTGTAAATATATATAAATATAAATTGATGTAGTTATATTTTAGACCTTAGAGAATAATGCGAAGCTGTAGATTTTTGGCCTTTGGTCTTGCGAACTTATAAGGGTAGGTAAAAAATAAGAGTTCTTACATTTAAAATGTCTATGCATTTCGCCAACGATATCGTGGCCTCATCAGGACTATAATAAGTATGAATACAATAATAGAATGTTTCGTGACATTATTTACCATATCTAGGTTTTCAATAAAAGGAAAACATTATCAAGTAAAAGCTTACCATAGGTGACATTTAAAATTTGATTTAGTTTACTTTGAAATTAGAAGTTTGTGATCATAAAAATATGTCTAAGTCCATTGTCGAAGGATTTTAGATTTGTAAAACCTTTGCAACGATAAAATGAAAGTAAAGTTTATTCTAGATCAAAAGAATATTTAGTGGAATGAAAATAAAAATACTTTCAAAACCTTTAGTTATTGAAAAAGTTCCTTTATCTACCATAATTAAGATTTTTGTGAAAAAGATTTTTGAAAAAATATGTGAGTTCCAAAATGAAAAATAGAAATTTTAATAGTTTGTTTGCATAATTGAAAAATTTCATAATTTACTTAAATTTCTGGACAGTTTCAATAATGTCATAGTATCCCAGTGTGCACAAAATTTGGCGACGTCTTTACAACTTACCAAAAGTAAGAGCTTATGGAGGTAACCTAATTAGAAAATCTATTAAAAAACTAGATTTTCTTGAAAGAAATCAATCTTCATTACTTGTTATTCATACCGAGAACTTTGTAAAAAATTTCACAAATAAGAATATTCCAAAAAATGTAACTGAGATTCTATCTTTAGGTGGAAATTTCTCTATGCCTTACACTAAAAGAACTTTTCCTATAAATGATAGGTTCACTCCTTTATGGCGTAAAACAATACTTAAAAACAATTCTTAATCAAATTTATAGCACTTCATAATACATCATAAAAGACAGTTGGAAACTTATCGATAAAATTAGACATCTAGATGCACCAGATGACTACACAGTAGTATCACTTGATATAGTCTCCATGTTTTCAAATATTGATCCTAATGTAGTATATAAACTGATTGAAAAAAACTGGAATACAAGTAAAAATTACACAAAACTTAACTTCCACCAATTTGATGAGGATATTAGATTTTGTATTGATAATGCTTATTTTCAATATAAGCACAAAACATAAAAATTTGGAACACCCAAGGGATCATCCATTTCCACAATGTTACCTGAATTGATCATGCAGGATATGGAAGATGAAATTATTACAAATACAATCTTAAAAATTTTAGTTTACTTTCGCTACGTAGACGATACACTAGTATGTTTACCAACAACTCTAGTACACCAAGTTTTGGGAGAGTTCAATAAAACAGGTGGAACTTTAAAATGTACATTAGAACAACCTGTTAATAAAAAAATTAACATTCTTGATGTACAAATTTTCTTTGAGAAAGGATACATTGGAACAGATTGGTATCAAAAAAAAATTTATTCTGGAAGAACTTCAAATCACCTTTCAAATCATTATATTAACCACAAGAAAGGAATTATTTTCTCTCTTTGTGATAGGGCAAAAAAACTTGCAGAAATTCATTTTCATACTAAGAATATTGGAGTTATCTATGACATCTTGAACAATAATAATTATCCTCATAACTTTATCATTAGTAATATTAAAAAAAGATTAAAAATTTAGAAAACTCACAAACTAGCATACAGAATAACGATAAGATCGTCGATTACTCAAAAATGATCACTTTACCCTACCATAAAGATCTTTCCCTGCCAATGATTAGAATATGAAAAAACTGAACATATCTCTTATTTTTACAATTAAAAATAAATTGTCTCTTATCCTTTTACCATCTATCAAAGATACAATACCGAAGTTAGAAAAAAATAATCTCTTAATTAAATTAATTGCAAAGATTGTCAGATGACTTACATTGGGCAGACCGAACGGTCTCTTAAGACTAGAATCTCGGAACACCGAGCAATGGAAAAATATAAAAGAACTAATACAGGTTTATGTAAACATGCTACCAATTTTAATCACAATTTTGACTATAACTGCAAAAATGTAAAAATTTTAGCTATAGAAAATAACTACCATAGTAGAAATATCTTAGAAATGATTAATATTGTAAAAAGAGAAATTTTTCAATTACCTCAGTTCCTAACCTTAAACTTTCTAGAACAGATCACTAAACATGTGGTCTAATTTCAAATACCAAAGGCCAAAGGCCAAAAATCTACAGCTTCGCTTCATAGAAATATCAAGTTATATTCAGTGTAATATGCATACTTATTTCTTAATAAATTTATCTGTGTACATGTATTATTTTGTATTGTTTTTTTTACATTTATATAATGAAAAATAAAAAAAAATGAAAATTGTATAATTTTTATAAAAATGTCTATCTTTAGATAAAAGGATCAGCTAGGACTTTCATTTTCACGGATTTTGTTTCTAAAAATTATAACTAACAAAACCTCTTATCCAGATTTTTGAGCTTTTTCAGGTAAACTTTTTTTTCCCTTCCCGCACACCGTCTCCGGCAAAAGTCTCGTGTACCCTGAGGACATGGAGTGCTTCATTATCATCTCTGTCACTTTACGACATCAACCTTAATATCGCTCCTCTAAATGCTCCTAAGAAAAGCGAGTCAATTGTCGAGAATCAGAAGTGCCGCATATAATGGAACTTTATAGTCTCGACAATTGTTTCTGTTGCACACTCGAGGCCTGATATGGTTCTTCTTGACTTCGAGAAGCGAACCATGTTCGTTATCGAATTTTCGGCGCCAACTGACAAAAACATCATAGCCAAGGAGAATGGAAAGAAAGAGATTTATAGAGACCTCATAAGGGAGTTGCGACGATTATACTCGGAATTATACCCTGCGTGTGAACAATATGCTAAAACACTTGCGGGAAAAATTCAGAGGTGGTCGTCCTTGAGTCGCTCCATGTCCTCAGGGTGCACGAGACCATGGTCGGATCATCGTATTGATGCCGTTACAGACTGTAAGCACCTATCTCACGGTCGTGAGCCGTGGTTGTGGCTGTAATTTCACCGCGATTTCGCT
>NC_046666.1:115509431-115512403 GCF_010883055.1 Belonocnema kinseyi | reverse complement strand
TTCGTTAATAGTGGGAATAAAGAGGACGAAAGAAATAAAAAAAATGAAAAATAAAAAGAGAAGGAAGGGGATTTGGTTGGTAGCTTTCTCATTTTTCTTTCCTCCTTTTTATTTGTGTCCAAAGTAACGAAGAATAATTTTCTTTTCTTTTTTTTCTTTTTTAGGGCGAAAGGAGGGGAAGAAAATATTCCTTTTTCAGATTCCAATGGGACCATTTTGTGGTGGTTGTCCAAATTTTTGTCGTTAGATTTTTGATTTTATTTTCAGGAATTCTTCTCATCAATTTGATTATTGGACGTTAAGAAAGGATTTTAAATTGGATTCTTATTTTATTTAAATATCCTAAATTTTTATAAAGTTCTTATTATTTTAAATTGATGTAGTTTTTACGTAATTGAAGTCTACAGATTTAAGGGACTTTTTAGTATGTACATGTTTTTTTTAAAATACTGACTTAAAAATTGACTGGAATTTTCTATTTTGACTTACGTTTTTTTTTAAATCTTATGATTGTTTTGTAATGATCTTCCGTTCTTCAACCATGTTTAATTAAATCAATATTGTTCAACGAATATTGTCCCGCATTATGAACTCGTGTCCCGCCTTAGAATTTGTCCCGCAAAATGTTCCGCAAAAATAGGGTGTCCGAAAATCATCCTTAAATCTTTCTCTAAAAAAAAGGTCATCGGTGAAAAGCTGTCGGTGTCCGCATTTGTTATGCGCGGATAGTTGGCTATATTGGGTGCAATTTATATTATGTTGCTTAGTTATCATTTTTCTTGCTTTATATTACTAACTCATTGTAACTATATTTAGGTTACCTATAATAAAGGCGCGCAGTAGTTTGCAGAACGTGATGCTTCTTTTATAAAAATAAATATGATTTAAATAATGTCTATGTTTACTTTTATCTTTATATGATCATAATTCGTAACGAATTACTTCTTCACTTTAAATATGCAGTTACTTTATTTAAAAAATACCAAACAAGGTTTTTATCCACTTCTAAATCGAACTGGAGCATAATCTTTTACAGAGACATAATAAATTGTTCAAAACAATTAGTTTAAGCAAAGTGAAAGCAATTAAGAAGGAATATGAAGAATAACCTGAAAATTTATAAACAATATTACGCTAAAATAGAGGCAATTTTTATTATTATTTGGAATACATTTTAGTAAATCAATTTTAAACG
The DNA here is from genome assembly GCF_010883055.1 of Belonocnema kinseyi. Classification (NCBI taxonomy): domain Eukaryota; kingdom Metazoa; phylum Arthropoda; class Insecta; order Hymenoptera; family Cynipidae; genus Belonocnema; species Belonocnema kinseyi. The sequence goes on along the minus strand of NC_046666.1, from coordinate 115,511,208 downwards.
AAACAAAAATCTTTTTGAGTGAATGGTAACTTTTGTAGCGCATATTTTGAATAGCTTGATTAATTATTTTCGAGTGTTCACCCAAAATAGCAACTTTAGATGATAGGGCAAGAAACTTGTGGCACAGAAATTGAAGTAATTTTTGAAATCCTTAACTTAAAAATATTGAACCCTTTTCTGTAATATTAATTTTTCGATTCTATACAAATTATCCGATTATCTTTTAATCTATAATGCTCAAAAAATGTTGTTAATATAATTTAGTCATTTTTCATGTTGAAGTTGTAATTTGTAACAGGAGGATGACAAGACGTTTGAGTTTTTTTGTTTTTTATAATTTGCAAACGAAGTCTTATAAATGAAAATAAAAGCAAAACCAATAACATCTAAAATTATTAATCAATTTCCCTAGTCAAAAAACCTACATCAATAATAAAATATGAATTCATGTTTAGTAATAAAAATCTTACAACTATAAGGAATGACGTTGACATTCAGCTTGTAAGGAGGTTGTGAAGAAAATGTTTTCGCCTCTCCGTAACTCTGTTGGTAGAGCATCAGAACGGCAATCTGAAGGACCTAGGCTTATATACCAGCGGAGCTACAGAGCATTTTTTTCACAATCTTAATTTTAAAAGTTCTATGCATAAATGTAGTTAAAGTACAAAGACCTAGCATGAATCACGATATCCGACAAACAAAGTAAAATGTTATCTTATTAGTATTATTTTATTTATTAATTATGGTGACATAAAAAATGTCTATTGAATCTGAGTTTGATGATTTACGACTTATGAAGCCGCATTCGCAAATCGAATACATTATTTGTTTAATCCTTTTTTTTGTGTGATCATCTTTGTTTAAGGCTGAATCCGATCTGAAAACTTTAGTTTGTTAGCTTAGGTACAGTTTTGAGATAATATTTCCTAATTGTATTCAGTTGGTTTTCTGATACATTTTAGTGTTTTTTATTCATTGTTCTAAAACACGTAAACTTTGAAGCTGAAATTTAAAATGAATTTAAGGTTATGGCTTTCATCTCTATTTGAGCCAATAGCTAATCCTAATGCTCTTTTGAGGTTTTCTACTTTTTTCATTTTCCAGCCAATTGGATAGGCATTTCACACGAAGGAAGCTTTATATTTGCACGCACCAATGCGCGAGTCACATGTGCCATGTACTGATAACAACAGATTGGTCTTTTATTGCATTACCGGCACGTAGTATAAAACCTAGTTCCTTGCAGCATCCCTCTTCAAGTGGCTAGGAAGCGTTGTAAAGAAAGTTCCACTATAATATAAAAAATAAAGGTGAGTTATTTATAACTAACTTTTAAAAAATTGTTTATAATGTAATTATAAATTAGTATATGTGTATACGTATATGTATTTGTATCAGAATATAAAAAAGAAAAAAAAGAGAAAAAACAGCATATAAAAAAGAGAAAGTTTTAGTTTCTGAGTTATGAAATATTTAGGCTAGACTAATTAGGAGCGCGGTTCAAATACAATTGCCTATGTGAGCGGAAATCCAACGCAATGTCATTGTGGCGAACGCTAAGGTGGAGTTCGTGACGTGAGAACAGCGGTCAGTAAACTACGTTGGAGTCCTGCTAACGCATGCACAACCGTTTATACTATACTCCTGATTGGTCAAGCTTAAATATTTTATAATTCAAAAACTAAAGCCTTCACTGATTTTTGGAAAATGAATTTTTAATTAATTAATTTTTTTTTATACACCCATATAAGTCCAGACACTTGAGCCTGAGACACTA
>NC_046666.1:115492598-115509331 GCF_010883055.1 Belonocnema kinseyi | reverse complement strand
ACGCCCAGGTAGGTATAAGTCTCTCCAGCGCAAAGGTGTCGTATGGCGCTTCTATCAACGAGCTCAGGATCTTCAGGGATGCCATTAAGTTTTCCTCGCTTCGAATAAAACAACGTTTCGGCACTCATACAGCACACTTTTTTTTGGCTGCATGGCCGATTTTTGGGCTCCACTACTTTTCATAGAAATTCGAATTTCAAGTGGACTGATTTTTTATAAAAAAATCCAACACGTCAGAATTTTTGGTTTTTATTGGGCTCTTAAACCCGATAAAAACCAATTACCGAAAACCATCCTTACTAAAAATAAAACTACCCACGTATGCAAGAAATCAAACGCGCAAAAAAACGAACATCAGAGTTTTTGGCTTATTTTGGGCTACCGAAAGCTTGAAAAAATCAAAAAACCACATTGCTAGTTTAAAAAGCCACCCCGTTACAAAAATAAAAATCTCCGAAACTAAAAATGCATCAAGGTTTTGAGCTTCCGAATGCGCCACACCACAATTTTGAAAGCCATTTCTATGAACCAAAAACAACTCTATGTACCAAAAAACACCCATATGCACCAAAATACCACCCCCTTAGTAAAAACTTAAACCTGTAAAAAACAAAATAGAAAATTGGGTTGGGACCTTTTTAGGCTCTCGAATGCTTAGATTCTTTTTACAAAAACCACCCCTGCATTTAAAAAATAAATTGCCTATCATTAAGCATGAATTTGAATTTAAAAGAATCCAAAGATACTGGCAGTGTACCGAGAGTTTTTTTTGTCTCAAGGGTTAGAATCTAAAACCGAATTTGGTATTTTTAGAATGCCCAAAAATCAGAGTCTCTATTTACACTGTAAAATTATTTTAAAAACCTATTTTATTGATAAAGCCATATCTATCTCGTATAAAGGGGTTATTTTGTAGCGTTCAGGGTAGAAGAAACTATTTACACTGTCAAATTCTTTAAAAAATTTGGTTTTGATAATTTTTTAATAAATTCTCATCTGCGTGGTAAACAGGGGTTGTTTTTTAACGTAAAGGAGTGAAGCCCAAAAATCAGTTTCGGTATTTTTTAAGAGCTAAAACATCAGTGATCCTATTTACACTGTAAAATTCGAGAAAAGAGTATTTTTCGACATAATCATATCAGCGGTGTGGGCGGAGGTTTTATTTGAACATAAAGGGCTGGTATCTAAAAATTGGTATTAGTATTGTTTTGAAGACAAAAAATCAGAATATCTGTTTACACTGCAAAATTCTGAAAAAAGATTATTTTTTGACAAAGTCTTGACTGCTTGATAACCAGGGGCTGTTTCTGAACGTTAAGGGTTGAAGCTCAAAAACTGGTATTGGTATTCTTTAGAAGGAAAATAATAAGAGACAGGGGAAAGCTTTGCAACGTTGAAGTTTGGAGCCAAAAAATCTGTGTTGGTATTTTTGAAGATCCCAAAAATCAGAGAATCTATGGACACTGTTACATTCTGAAAAAGATTGTTTTTTGACAAAGTAATAATTTTGTGGTAACCAGGGTTTGTCTTTAACATCAGGGGGTGCAGCCAAAAAATCGGTGTTCATATTTTTTATGAGCCCAAAAATGAGAAAACGATTTTCGTACAAAATTTTATTTTTGTATACTTGATATTTTTATATATATTTTTTTTATTTCGATATATATTTTTGTATACAGTGAAATTAAAAAAAAAATTTTGCAAGGTTTTGCCTACATGATAAACAGGATTTTTTAAGGATAAGGGATGAAGCCCAAAAATTGGTGTTGGTATTTTTGAAGAGCCGAAAAATCAAAGACTAGTTAAACTATAAAATTCTGATTATGTTCTTAACACAACTATATTACTAAACAACCCCAATATCCACCCCTAGTACATTTCACGGAAGATTAATATTAACCAATTCACAAAATCGACCCATAGTACATTTCACGGAACAGTTCAGAAGTAACTTCATGTAAAGAAGCCAAATTGTATTTAAATTAAAAATAGTTGTTATATTTACATTTAAAACACACCACATAACGTTCTCAGTCCCAAAATAGTATCAAACCACCCACGGAAGTCATACATCAACAATTACTTTTCGCAGAAATAATGTTAATTTAGCCCATACAACTATCCAATGTTGGACGCAAATCCGGAAATACACCCTAGTGAACTATTACACATATTAGGATGTTGCAAAACTCACCCTTCTGAAACTCTTCGTGGTTGTGGAAAGTTAACACCGTGTATTAATGCAGACCCCGAAGGGTGGTTTAGGTACCCTCTGTGTTTTGGTGAATCTCACAAGAAACCCTTGTGGATATATATTAATATCATGGAAAAGGCAGCGCTAAATTTGAACCAAAATGATTATGATAAATCCCATATCCATATCCAAGGTATCATGGGTATACTTCTCATTGACATGTCTTCTCTAAACCGCGATTTGTGGCAGAAATAATGTTAATATAGCCCATACAACTATCCAGCGTATGAAGAAAATCCTGAAAGGCACACAAGTGAATGATCACATATATGAGGATGTTGGTAAACTTACCTCCCAGAAACTCTTCAAAAGTTAACACAGTGACCTAACGCTGACCTCGACTGGTGGAGGAGGTACACATTATCTTTTCGTGAATGTGGCAAGAAACACTTGTGACTTGCGGAAGAAATTATGTTTGTGAAACGCATAACCCTTTCCAGCGTTTTACGGGGAGGTGGGGAGACGGGAGGAGTTAAAGATCACAGATATAATTTGACGGGATAAGACTCATTCTAATCAGGAGACACTTGCGCGCACTTGTTGTGCTAATCACATTGTGTTTGGTACGTTTAAGCGGTGCAGGGAAAAGGCACAATTGCAAATAAACACGAAGGTACTCATATGGTTAGTCAAACTCGTACTCAAGAATAACCTTTCGTCAATGCTCGGACCGTAGTTATATAGGGTGGGAAAAGGCATCAGTGCATATCAACCTTTCGTGAGACTCGTACTCATCAATACCGTTTCGTCAATGCTTGGATGTTATGCCCTATGATGGTTCACAGATATTACGTGAGACAAACGCTTATCCATAAATAATAGTTCTGACCGAAAAGGAAGGCATGGCTAGATTTCGCACCAAAATAATTTTGATTAATCCCATATACATGTCGAAGGTATCATGGGTATACTACGAACTGACTTGTCTTCTCTGAATCGTGACTCGTCGCTGAAATAATGTTAATACAGCCACTTCAACTATTCAGCGTATGAAGAAAAACCGGAATAGCAACACAGTGAATGAACACATATACAAGGATGTTGGCGAACCTACTTCTCTGAAACTTTTCGAAAGATAACACAGTGCCCTAAAGCTGAATTCGACTGGTGGTTGAGGAGCACCCGGTATTTTCCTAAAAGTGGCATGAAACCTTTATAACATGTCAAAGAAATTATGTTTGTCAAACGCGTACACCTTCCCCGTATTATAGGGTGGTGAAAAGACGGGAATCATTAAAGATCACCGATATAATTTGAAACAATAAGAAATATTCTGATAAGGAGGCATGCGTGCATACTTGTTGTGGTAGTCCCATTATAGTGTATAATAGACGTTGAAAGGCACAAAAACGAATATTTGCTGATAGAATAATGCTTAAGTTCATATTAATTCTGACGATCGGATCGTTTAAGTAGTGCACGGAAAAGGCACCAGTGCAAGTAATCACTGCACTACCTCATGTCAAACTCGAAATCATCCATAATGTTTCGTCAATGCTCGGACGTTATGCCCTATGATGAATTACAGATATTATGTGACATACGCTTATCGCTAGATTTCGCACAAAAATAATTTTGAATAATCCCATATCCATCTCGAAGGTATCATGTGTATACTTCAAACTGACTTGTCTTCCCTGAACATTGACTCGTCGCAGAAATAATGTTAATTCGGCCACTTCAACTATTCAGCGTATGAAACAAATGACAAGTTAAAAGGTTTCTTGCCACTTTCAGGAAAATAAAGTGTGTACCTCAACCAAAAGCCGACGTCAGCGTTACGACACTGCGTTAACTATCGAAGAGGTTCAGGGAAGTAAGGTTGCCCATGATACCTTCGATATGGATATGGCATTAATAAAAATTATTTTTGCGTGAAATCTAGCGATGCCTTCCTTTTCAGGCAGAATTATTAATTCTGGATAAGCGTTTGTCTCTCAAAATACCTGTGATCCATCATAGAGAATAGCATCCGAGCACTCACGACACGCTATGGATGAGTGCGAGTTTGATAAACGGTAGTTTTCCCTGCACCCCTTAAACGATCTAATCATCAGAATTGGTATGAACCTAAGCATCTTTCTATCAGCAAATTTTCGTTCTGGTGCCTTCAACATTCATTATACTCCATAATGGGATTAGCATAACAACTGTGCACACATGCCTCCTTATTAGAATACGTTTTATCCCATCAAATTACATCTGTGATCTTTAATGATTCCTGCATTTCCACCATTCTGTAATACGGGGTAAAGGGGTATGCGTTTCACAAACATAATTTCTTCGACAAGTTATAAAGGTTCCTTGCCACTTTCAGGATTTTTGATTTTTAAATAATCCCACACCAACATCGAAGATATCATAGGTATAATTTGGATTCACCTGTGAATATAAATACTGAACGAACTTTTGCCAAATTCGCCCATACAACTAGCCAGCGTATGAAGGAAAACCGGAATGGCAACACAGTGAATGATCACATATACAAGAATGTTGGTAAAACTACTTCTCTGAGACTCTTCGAAAGATAACACAGTGCGCTAACCTGAGCTCGACTGGTGGTTGAGGTGCAACCGGTTGAAAGGCACAAAACGAAGATTTGCTGAAAGAATCATGCTTAAGTTCATACCAATTCTGACGATTAGAGCACTTAAGTAGTGTAGGGAAAAGGCACCAGTGCAAGTAATCACTGCACTACCTTATGTCAAACTCGAAATCACCCAAACTGTTTCGTCAATGCTCGGACGTTATGCTCAGCTCAGCTCGACTGGTGGTTGAGGTGCTCCCGTTGTTTTCTTAAAAGTTGCATGAAACCTTTATAACTTGTCAAAGAAATTATGTTTGTCAAACGCGTACACCCTTCCACATATTATAGGGTGGTGGAAAGACGTGAATCATTAAAGCTCACAGATGTAATTTGTTAGGATAAGACAGGTTCTGATAAGGAGGCATGCGTGCATAGTTGTGCTCATCCCATTATCGTGTATAACAGATGTCGAAAGGCACCAAAACGAAGATTTCCTGATAGAATAATGCTTAAGTGCATACCAATTCTGACGATTAGTGCACTTAAGTAGTGTAGGGAAAAGGCACCAGTGCAAGTAATCACTGCACTACCTTATGTCAAACTGGAAATCACCCATAATGTTTCGTCAATGCTCAGAAGTTATGCCCTATGATGAATCACAGATATTATGTGACATACGCTTATCCATAATTAAAAGCTCTGCCCGAGAAGGAAGGCATCGCTAGATTTCGCAAAAAATAATTTTGATTATTCCCATATCCATCTCGAAGGTATCATGTGTATACTTCCAACTGACTTGTCTTCTGTGAACATTGACTCGTCGCTGAAATAATGCTAATTCAGCCACTTCAACTATCCAGCGTATGAAAGGAATCCGGAAATGACAAGTTATAAATGTTTCTTGCCACTTTCAGGAAAATAAAGTGTGTACCTCAACCACCAGCCGACGTCAGCGTTTCGACACTGCGTTAACTGTCGAAGAGGTTCAGGGAAGTAAGGTTGCCCATGATACCTTCGATATGGATATGGGATTAATAATAATTATTTTTGTGTGAAATCTAGCGATGCCTTCCTTTTCAGGCAGAATTATTAATTCTGGATAAGCGTTTGTCTCTCAAAATATCTGTGATCCATCATAGAGAATAGCATACGAGCACAGACGACACGCTATGGATGAGTGCGAGTTTGATAAACGGTAGTTTTCCCTGCACCCCTTAAACGATCTAATCATCAGAATTGGTATGAACTTAAGCATCTTTCTATCAGCAAATTTTCGTTCTAGTGCCTTCAACATCTATTATACTCCATAATGGGATTAGCATAACAACTGCGCACACATGCCTTCTAATAAGAAGGGTGTACGCGTTTGACAAACATAATTTCTTTGACAAGTTATAAAGGATTCTCATGCCACTTTTAGGAAAACACCGGGTTCACCTCAACCACCAGTCGAGCTCAGCTTTAGGGCACTGCGTTATCTTTCGAAGAGTTTCAGAGAAGTAGGTTTGCCAACATCCTTGTATATGTAATCATTCACTGTGTTGAACATTCCGGATTTTCTTCATACGCTGGGGAGTTGTATGGGCTAAATAAATATTATTCCAGCGACAAGTCACGATTCAGAGAATACAAGTCAGAGCGAAGTATAACAAAGATACCTTCGAGATGGATATGGGAGTAATAAAAATTATTTTTGTGCGAAATCTAGCGATGCCTTCCTTTTCAGGCAGAATTATTAATTCTGGATAAGCGTTTGTCTCTCAAAATATCTGTGATCCATCATAGAGAATAGCATACGAGCACAGACGAAACATTATGGGTGATTTCGAGTTTGACATAAGGTAGTGCAGTGATTACTTGCACTGGTGCCTTTTCCCTACACTACTTAAGCGAACTAATCGTCAGAATTGGTATGTACCTAAGCATTATTCTATCAGCAAATCTTCGTTTTGGTGCCTTTCGACATCCATTATACACGATAATGGGATAAGCACAACTATGCACGCATGCATCCTTATCAGAATCTGTCTTATCCTACCAAATTACATCTGTGATCTTTAATTATTCCGGTTTTCCACCACCCTATAATCCGGGGAAAGGTGTACGCGTTTGACAAACATAATTTCTTTGGCAAGTTATAAAGGTTTCAAGCAACTTTTAGGAAAACACCGGGAGCACTTCAACCACCAGTCGAGCTCAGCTTTAGGGCACTGCGTTATCTTTCGAAGAGTTTCAGAGAAGTAGGTTTGCCAACATCCTTGTATATGTGCTCATTCACTGTGTTGAACATTCCGGATTTTCTTCATACGCTGGGTAGTTGTATGGGCTAAATAAATATTATTCCAGCGACAAGTCACGATTCAGAGAATACAAGTCAGTTTGAAGTATACACATGATACCTTCGAGATGGGTATGGGAATAATCAAAATTATTTGTTGCGAAATCTAGCGATGCCTTCCTTCTCGGACACAGCTTTTAATTATGGATAAGCGTATGTCATATAATATCTGTGATTCATCATAGGGCATAACTTCCGAGCAAAGACGAAACATTATGGGTGATTTCGAGTTTGACATAAGATCGTACAGTGATTACTTGTACTGGTGCCTTTTCCCTACACTACTTAAGCGATCTAATCGTCAGAAATGGTATGTACTTAAGCATTATTCTATCAGCAAATCTTCGTTTTGGTGCCTTTCGACATCCATTATACACGATAATGGGATAAGCACAAGTGTGCACGCATGCCTTCTTATCAGAATCTGTCTTATCCTATCAAATTACATCTGTGAGCTTTAATGATTTACGTCTTTCCACCACCCTATAATACGGGGAAGGGTGTACGCGTTTGACAAACATAATTTCTTTGACAAGTTATAAAGGATTCTCATGCCACTTTTAGGAAAACACCGGGTGCACCTCAACCACCAGTCGAGCTCAGCCTTAAGGCACTGTGTTATCTTTCGAAGAGTTTCAGAGAAGTAGGTTTGCCAACATCCTTGTATATGTGTTCATTCACTGTGTTGAACATTCCGGATTTTCTTTATACGCTGGATAGTTGTATGGTCTAAATAAATATTATTCCAGCGACGAGTCACGATTCAGAGAATACAAGTCAGAGCGAAGTAGAACCAAGATACCTTCGAGATGGATATGGAATTAATCAAAATTATTTTTGTGCGAAATCTAGCGCTGCCTTCCTTCTCGGACACAGCTTTTAATTATGGATAAGCGTATGTCACATAATATCTGTGATTCATCATAGGGCATAACTTCCGAGCATTGACGAAACATTATGGGTGATTTCGAGTTTGACATAAGGTAGTGCAGTGATTGCTTGCACTGGTGCCTTTTCCCTACCTACATAAGTGCTCTAATCGTCAGAATTGGTACGTACTTAACCATTATTCTATCAGCAAATCTTCGTTTTGGTGCCTTTCGACATCCATTATACACGATAATGGGATAAGCACAAGTATGCACGCATGCCTCCTTATCAGAATCTGTCTTATCCTATCAAATTACATCTGTGAGCTTTAATGATACACGTTTTTCCACCACCCTATAATACGGGGAAGGGTGTACGCGTTTGACAAACATAATTTCTTTCACAAGTTATAAAGGATTCTCATGCCACTTTTAGGAAAACACCGGGTGCACCTCAACCACCAGTCGAGCTCAGCTTTAGGGCACTGCGTTATTTTTCGAAGAGTTTCAGAGAAGTAGGTTTGACAACATCCTTGTATATGTGATCATTCACTGTGTTGAACATTCCGGATTTTCTTCATACGCTGGATAGTTGTATGGGCTAAATAAATATTATTCCAGCGACGAGTCACGATTCAGAGAATACAAGTCAGAGCGAAGTATAACCAAGATACCTTCGAGATGGATATGGGATTAATCAAAATTATTTTTGTGCGAAATCTAGCGCTGCCTTCCTTCTCGGACAGAGCTTTTAATTATGGATAAGCGTATGTCACATAATATCTGTGATTCATCATAGGGCATAACTTCCGAGCATTGACAAAACATTATGGGTGATTTCGAGTTTGACATAAGGTAGTGCAGTGATTACTTGAACTGGTAAATTTTCCCTACACTACTTAAGTGCTCTAATCGTCAGAATTGGTATGTAATTAAGCATTATTCTATCAGCAAATCTTCGTTTTGTGCCTTTCGACATCCATTATACAAGAAAATGGGATAACCACAAGTATGCACGCATGCCTTCTTATCAGAATCTGTCTTATCCTATCAAATTACATCTGTGAGCTTTAATGATTCACGTCTTTCCACCACCCTATAATACGGGGAAGGGTGTACGCGTTTGACAAACATAATTCCTTTGACAAGTTATAAAGAATTCTCATGCCACATTTAGGAAAACACCGGGTGCACCTCAACCACCAGTCGAGCTCAGCCTTAGGGCATTGTGTTATCTTTCGAAGAGTTTCAGAGAAGTAGGTTTGCCAATATCCTTGTACATGTGATCATTCACAGTGTTGAACATTCCGGATTTTCTTCATACGCTGGATAGTTGAAGTGGCTGAATTAACATTATTTCAGCGACGAGTCAATGTTCACACAAGACAAGTTAGTGCGAAGTATACCCATGATACCTTCGAGATGGATATGGGAATAATCAAAATTATTTTTTGCGAAATCTAGCGATGCGTTCCTCTTCGGGCAGAGCAATTCATTATGGATAAGCGTTTCTCTCATATAACATCTGTGAATCATCATAGGGCTTAACGTCCGAGCATAAACGAAAAATTATGGGTGATTTCTAGTTTGACATAAAATCGTACAGTGATTACTTGTACTGGTGCCTTTTCCCTACACTACTTAAGCGGTCTAATCGTCAGAAATGGTATGTACTTAAGCCTTATTCTATCAGCAAATCTTCGTTTTGGTGCCTTTCGACATCCATTATACACGATAATGGGATAAGAACAAGTATGCACGCATGCCTTCCTATCAGAATCTGTCTTATCCTATCAAATTACATCTGTGTGCTTTAATGATTTACGTCTTTCCACCACCCTATAATACGGGGAAGGGTGTACGCGTTTGACAAACATAATTTCTTTGACAAGTTATAAAGGATTCTCATGCCACTTTTAGGAAAACACAGGGTGCACCTCAACCACCAGTCGAGCTCATCCTTAGGGCACTGCGTTATCTTTCGAAGAGTTTCAGAGAAGTAGGTTTGCCAACATCCTTGTATATGTGTTCATTCACTGTGTTGAACATTCCGGATTTTCTTCATATGCTGGATAGTTGTATGGGCTAAATAAATATTATTCCAGCGACGAGTCACTATTCAGAGAATACAAGTCAGAGCGAAGTATACCCAAGATACCTTCGAGATGGATATGGGATTAATAAAAATTATTTTTGTGCGAAATCTAGCGATGCCTTCCTTCTCGGACAGAGCTTTTAATTATGGATAAGCGTATGTCACATAATATCTGAAATTCATCATAGGGCATAACTTCCGAGCATTGACGAAACATTATGGGTGATTTCGAGTTTGACATAAGGTAGTGCAGTGATTGCTTGCACTGGTGCCTTTTCCCTACACTACATAAGTGCTCTAATCGTCAGAATTGGTATGTACTTAACCATTATTCTATCAGCAAATCTTCGTTTTGGTGCCTTTCGACATCCATTATACACGATAATGGGATAAGCAGAAGTATGCACGCATGCCTCCTTATCAGAATCTGTCTTATCCTATCAAATTACATCTGTGAGCTTTAATGATTCACGTCTTTCCACCACCCTGTAATACGGGGAAGGGTGTACGCGTTTGACAAACATAATTTCTTTGACAAGTTATAAAAGATTCTCATGCCACTTTTAGGAAAACACCGGGTGCACCTCAACCACCAGTCGAGCTCAGCCTTAGGGCACTGCGTTATCTTTCGAAGAGTTTCAGAGAAGTAGGTTTGCCATCATCCTTGTATATGTGATCATTCAGAGTGTTGAACATTCCGGATTTTCTTCATACGCTGGATAGTTGTATGGGCTAAATAAAAATTATTTCAGCGACGAGTCACGATTCAGAGAAGACAAGTCAGTGTGAAGTATACCCATGATACCTTCGAGATGGATATGGGATTAATCAAAATTATTTTTGTGCGAAATCTAGCGATGCCTTCCTTCTCGGACAGAGCTTTTAATTATGGATAAGCGTATGTCACATAATATCTGTGTTTCATCATAGGGCATAACTTCCGAGCATTGACGAAACATTATGGGTGATTTCGAGTTTGACATAAAGTAGTGCAGTGATTACTTGCACTGGTGCCTTTTGCCTGCTCTACTTAAGTGCTCTATTCGTCAGAATTGGTATGAACGTAAGCATTATTCTACCAGCAAATCTTCATTTTGTACCTTTTAATCGGCAGAAGAGTTTCGAAGAGTTTCAGAGAAGTAGGTTTGCCAATATCCTTGTATATCTGATCATTCACAGTGTTGAACATTCCGGATTTTCTTCATACGCTGGATAGTTGAAGTGGCTGAATTAACATTATTTCAGCGACGAGTCAATGTTCACAGAAGACAAGTCAGTTTGAAGTATACACACGATACCTTCGAGATGGATATGGGAATAATCAAAATTATTTTATGCGAAATCTAGCGCGTTCCTCTACGGGCATAGCTATTAATTATGGATAAGCGTTTGTCTCACATAACATCCGTGAATCATCATAGGGCTTAACGTCCGAGCATTAACGAAACATTATGGGTGATTTCGAGTTTGACATAAGATCGTACACTGATTACTTGCACTGCTGCCTTTTCCCTACACTACTTAAGCGATCTAAACGACAGAATTGGTATGTACTTAAGCATTATTCTATCAGCAAATCTTCGTTTTGGTGCCTTTCGACATCCATTATACACGATAATGGGATAAGCACAAGTATGCACGCATGCCTTCTTATCAGAATCTGTCTTATCCTATCAAATTACATCTGTGAGCTTTAATGATTTACGTCTTTCCACCACCCTTTATTACGGGGAAGGGTGTACGCGTTTGACAAACATAATTTCTTTGACAAGTTATAAAGGATTCTCATGCCACTTTTAGGAAAACACCGGGTGCACCTCAACCACCAGTCGAGCTCAGCTTTAGGGCACTGCGTTATCTTTCGAAGAGTTTCAGAGAAGTAGGTTTGCCAATATCCTTGTACCATATATGTGATCATTCACAGTGTTGAACATTCCGAATTTTCTTCATACGCTGGATAGTTGTATGGGCTAAACAAATATTATTTCAGCGGCGAGTCACGATTCAGAGAAGACAAGACAGTGTGAAGTATACCCATGATACCATCGAGATGGATATGGGATTAATCAAAATTATTTTTGTGCGAAATCTAGCGATGCCTGGCTTCTCGGCCAGAACTTTTAATTATGGATAAGCGTATGCCACATAATATCAGTGAATCATCATAGGGCATAACGTCCGAGCATTGACGAAACATTATGGGTGATTTCGAGTTTGACATAAGTTCGTACAGTGATTACTTGCACTGGTGCCTTTTCCCTACACTACTTAAGCGATCTTATCGTCAGAATTGGTATGTACTTAAGCATTATTCTATCAGAAAATCGTCGTTTTAGTGCCCTTCGACATACATTATACACGATAATGGGATAAGCACAAGTATGCACGCATGCATCCTTATCAGAATCTGTCTTATCCTATCAAATTACATCTGTGAGCTTCAGTGCTGCACGTCTTTCCAACACCCTATAATACGGGGAAGGGTGTACGCGTTTGACAAACATAATTACTTTGACAAGCTATAAAGGTTTCAAGCAACTTTTAGGAAAACACCGGCAGCACCTCAACCACCAGTCGAGCTCAGCTTTAGGGCACTGTGTTATCTTTTGTAAGAGTTTCAGAGAAGTAGGTTTGCCATCATCCTTGTATATGTGATCATTCACAGTGTTGAACATTCCGGATTTTCTTCATACGCTGGATAGTTGAAGTGGCTGAATTAATTTTATTTCAGCGACGAGTCAATGTTCGCAGACGACAAGTCAGTTTGAAGTATACACATGATATCTTCGAAATGGATATGGGAATAATCAAAATTATTTTTTGCGAAATCTAGCGATGCGTTCCTTTTCGGGCAGAGCTATTAATTATGGATAAGCGTTTGTCTCACATAACATCTGTGAATCATCATAGGGCTTAACGTCCGAGCATTAACGAAACATTATGGATGATTTCGAGTTTGACATAAGTTCGTACAGAGATTACTTGCACTGGTGCCTTTTCCCTACCCTACTTAAGCGATCTAATCATCAGAATTGGTATGTACTTAAGCATAGTTGTGCTTGTCCCATTATCGTGTATAATGGATGTCGAATGGCACCAAAACGAAGATTTGCTAATAGAATAATGCTTAATTACCTACCAATTCTGACGATTAGAGCACTTAAGTAGTGTAGGGAAAAGGCAACAATGCTAGTAATCACTGAACTACCTTATGTCAAACTCGAAATCACCCATAATATTTCGTCAATGTTCGGAAGTTATGCCCTATGATGAATCACAGATATTATGTGACATACGCTTATCCATAATTAAAAGCTCTTTCCGAGAAGGAAGGCATCGGTAGATTTCGCACAAAAATAATTTTGATTAATCCCATGTCCATCTCGAAGTTATCATTTGTATATTTCACACTGGCTTGTCTTCTCTGAAAATAGTTACTCGTCGCTGAAATAATATTTATTTAGACCATGCAACTATCAAGCGTATGAAGAAAATCCGGAATGTTCAACACTGTGAATGATCACATATACAAGGATGTTGGCAAACCTACTTCTCTGAAATTCTTCTAAAGATAACGCAGTGCCCTAAGGCTGAGCTCGACTGGTGGTTGAGGTGCACCCGGTGTGCACCTCAACATGAAAAACCTTTATAACTTGTCAAAGAAATTATGTTTCTGAAACGCATACACCCTTCCCCGTATTATAGGGCGGTGGAAAGACGTGAATCATTAAAGCTCACAGATGTAATTTGATAGAATAAGACAGATTATGTTAAAGAGGCATGCGTGCATACTTGTGCTTATGCCATTATCGTGGATGATAGATGTTGAAAGGCACAAAACGAAGATTTGCTGATAGAATAATGCTTAATTACATACCAATTCTGACGATTAGAGCACTTAAGTAGTGTAGGGAAAAGGCACGATTGCAAGTAATCATTGCACTACCTTATGTCAAACTCGAAATCACCCATAATGTTTCGTCAATGCTCGGAAGTTATGCCCTATGATGAATCACAGATATTATGTGACATTCGCATATCCATAATTAAAAGCTCTGTCCGAGAAGGAAGGCATCGACAGATTTCGCACAAAAATAATTTTGATTAATCCCATATCCATCTCGAAGGTATCTTGGTTATACTTCGCTCTGACTTGTATTCTCTGAATCGTGACTCGTCGCTGGAATAATATTTATTTAGTCCATAAAACTATCCAGCGTATGAAGAAAATCCGGAATGTTCAACACGGTGAATGATCACATATACAAGGATGTTGGCAAACCTACTTCTCTGAAACTCTTCGAAAAATAACGCAGTGCCCTAAGGCTGAGCTCGACTGGTGGTTGAGGTGCACCCGGTGTTTTCCTAAAAGTGGCATGAGAATCCTTTACAACTTGTCAAAGAAATTATGTTTGTCAAACGCGTACACCCTTCCCCGTATTATAGGGTGGTGGAAAGACGCGAATCATTAATGCTCACAGATGTAATTTGATAGGATAAGACAGATTCTGATAAGAAGGCATGCGTGCATACTTGTGCTTATCCTATTATCGTGTATAATTGATGTCGAAAGGCACCAAAACGAAGATTTGCTGATAGAATAATCCTTAAGTACATACCAATTCTGACGATTAGATCGCTTAAGTTGTGTAGGGAAAAGGCACCAGTACAAGTAATCACTGTACGATCTTATGTCAAACTCGAAATCACCCATAATGTTTCGTTAACGCTCGGACGTTAAGCCCTATGATGATTCACAGATGTTATGTGAGACAAACGCTTATCCATAATTAATAGCTCTGCCCGAAGAGGAACGCATCGCTAGATTTCGCAAAAAATAATTTTGATTATTCCCACCTCCATCTCGAAGGTATCATGTGTATACTTCAAACTGACTTGTCTTCTGTGAACATTGACTCGTCGCTGAAATAATGTTAATTCAGCCCCTTCAATAATCCAGCGTATGAAGAAAATCCGGAATGTTCAACACTGTGAATGATCACATATACAAGGATGTTGGCAAACCTACTTCTCTGAAACTCTTCGAAACTCTTCTGCCGGTTGAAAGGCTCAAAACCAAGATTTGCTGGCAGAATAATGCTTAATTACATACCAATTCTGACGATTAGAGCACTTAAGTAGTGTATTGAAAAGGCACCAGTGCAAGTAATCACTCCACTACCTTATGTCAAACTCGAAATCACCCATAATGTTTCGTCAATGCTCGGAAGTTATGCCCTATTGATGAATCACAGATATTATGTGACATACGCTTATCCATAATTCAAAGCTCTGTCCGAGAAGGAAGGCATCGCTAGATTTCGCACAAAAATAATTTTGATTAATCCCATATCCATCTCGAAGGTATCTTGGTTATACTTCGCTCTGACTTGTATTCTCTGAATCGTAACTCGTCACTGAATAATATTTATTTAGCCCATACAACTATCCAGCGTATGAAGAAAATCCGGAATTTTCAACACTGTGAATGATCACATATGCAAGGATATTGGCAAACCTACTTCTCTGAAACTCTTCGAAACTCTTCTGCCGATTGAAAGGCACAATACGAAGATTTGCTGGCAGAATAATGCTTAATTACATACCAATTCTGACGATTAGAGCACTTAAGTAGTGTATTGAAAAGGCACCAGTGCAAGTAATCACTGCACTGCCGTATGTCAAACTCGAAATCACCCATAATGTTTCGTCAATGCTCGGAAGTTATGCCCAATGATGAATCACAGATATTATGTGACATACGCTTATCCATAATTAAAAGCTCTGTCCGAGAAGGAAGGCATCGCTAGATTTCGCACAAAAATAATTTTGATTAATCCCATATCCATCTCGAAGGTATCATGGGTATATTTCACACTGGCTTGTCTTCTATGAATCGTTACTCGTCGCTGAAATAATATTTATTTAGACCATACAACTATCCAGCGTATGAAGAAAATCCGGAATTTTCAACACTGTGAATGATCACATATACAAGGATATTGGCAAACCTACTTCTCTGAAACTCTTCGAAACTCTTCTGCCGATTGTTAGGTACAAAACGAAGATTTGCTGGTAGAATAATGCTTACGTTCATACCAATTCTGACGATTAGAGCACTTAAGTAGTGCAGGGAAAAGGCACCAGTGCAAGTAATCACTGCACTACCTTATGTCAAACTCGAAATCACCCATAATGTTTCGTCAATGCTCGGAAGTTATGCCCTATGATGAATCACAGATATTATGTGACATACGCTTATCCATAATTCAAAGCCCTGTCCGAGAAGGAAGGCATCGCTAGATTTCGCACAAAATAATTTTGATTAATCCCATATCCATCTCGAAGGTATCTTGGTTATACTTCGCTCTGACTTGTATTCTCTGAATCGTGACTCGTCCCGGGAATAATATTTATTTAGCCCATACACCTATCCAGCGTATGAAGAAAATCCGGAATGTTCAACACATGAATGATCACATATACAAGGATGTTGGCAAACCTACTTCTCTGAAACTCTTCGAAACTCTTCTGCCGATTGAAAGGCTCAAAACGAAGATTTGCTGGTAGAATAATGCTAAAGTTCATACCAATTCTGACGATTAGAGCACTTAAGTAGTGCAGGGAAAAGGCACCAGTGCAAGTAATCA
>NC_046666.1:115487572-115492498 GCF_010883055.1 Belonocnema kinseyi | reverse complement strand
GAGGTGGGTCAGAGAAAATCAACAGTTTCTCTCTGACCCATCTCGACTCTTCCAAGACCCTCCAGTTACTGTCGAACACCCACCCAAACCAGAGGAGGTCGAGATATTTTGGAGAGAAGTCTACGAAGTTCATCATAGACTGGACGAAGACTCAAAAAATATAAATAGCTTCAAGGTGTTATGTGTTGCCCTCATAACACCTGATAATGAATGCCCACCCATCACTACCGAGGAGGTAAAAAAAGTATTAACAGGGATGAAGAACTATTCCGCTTTGGGACCAGATTGTATCAAAACCTTCTGGTGGAAGAAGTTTTCTTCAACCCATCAGCATTGGGCCCGTATTTTCACCTCATATTTGAAGTCGGAAGAGCCGATTCCAGAGTGGTTGGTGGAAGGGCACACAATACTCCTGCCGAAAATAGGCAACTTAGCTAACCCAAAGAACTACCGGCCAATAACTTGTCTGAACACGCTTTATAAGAAATTCACAGCTATCCCAAATGATTGGATTGTTCGGGCAATTGAACCTGTGTGACAAGAAATGCATGAACAACGAGGCTCAAAGAAAGGCGTAGCCGGATGTCGGGAGAACCTGCTCCTCGATAGCTGGATAGCTGTATGGGCGAATTTGGAAAAGGTTGTTCAGTATTTATATTCACAGGTGAATCAAAATTATACCGATGATAGCTTCGATGTGGGTATGGGATTATTCACAAATCAAAAATCCTGAAAGTGGCAAGAAACTTCATACGCTGGACAGTTGAAGAGGCTGAATTAACATTGTGTTGTCACTGCTTGGATGCTATGCGCTATGATGGGTCACAGATATTTTGTGACCGAAAAAGAAGGCATCGAAAGAATTCACACAAAAATAATTTTATTAATCCCAAATCCATATCGAAGGTATCATGGGTAACCTTACTTCCCTGAAACTTTTCGATAGTTAACGCAATGTCGTAACGTTGACCACAACTGGTGGTTGAGGTACACACTTTATTTTCCTAAAAGTGGCATGAAACCTTATAACTTGTCAGTTCCGGATTCCTTTCATACGCTGAATAGTTGAAGTAGCTGAATTAACATTATTTCTACGACGAGTCAATGTTCAGAGAAGACAACTCAGTGCGATGTATACCCATGATACCTTCGAGATGGATATGGGATAAATCAAAATTGTTTTTGTGCGAAATCTAGCGATGCCTTCCTTTTCGGGCAGAACTATTAATTCTGGGTAAGCGTTTGTCTCACATAATATCTGTGAATCATCATAGGGCACAACGTTCGAGCATTGACGAAACATTATGGATGATTTCGAGTTTGACATGAGGTAGTGCAGTGATTACTTGCACTGGTGCCTTTTCCCTCCAGTACTTAAACGATCCAATCGTCAGAATTGGTATGAACTTAAGCATTATTCTATCAGCAAATCTTCGTTTTGGTGCCTTTCAACGTCTATTATACACGATAATGGGATAAGCACAATTATGCACGCATGCCTCCTTATCAGAATCTGTCTTATCCTATCAAATTACATCTGTGATCTTTAATGATTCACGTCTTTCCATCACCCTATAATACGGGGAAGGGTGTACGCGTTTGACAAACATAATTTCTTTTACAAGTTATAAAGGTATCTCATGACACTTTTAGGAAAACACCGGGTGCACCTCAACCACCAGTTGAGCTCACCTTTAGGGCACTGTCTTATCTTTCGAAGAGTTTCAGAGATGTAGGCTTACCAACATCCTCGAATATGTGATCATTCACTGTGTTGCCAATCCGGTTTTTCTTCATACGCTGGATAGTTGAAGTGGCTGAATTAACATTATTTCCGCGACGAGTCAATGTTCACAGCAGACAAGTCAAACTCGAACTCATCCATAGCGTCTCGTCAATGATCGGATGCTATGCCCTATGATGGGTCACAGACATTTTGTGAGAGAAACGCTTATCCAGAATTAATAGTTCTGTCGTAACGCTGACCTCGACTGGTGGTTGAGGTACACACTTTATTTTCCTGAAAGTGGCAAGAAACATTTATAACTTGTCATTTCCTGATTCCTTTCATACGCTGAATAGTTGAAGCAGCTGAATTAACATTATTTCTGCGACGAGTCAATGTTCACAGAAGATAAGTCAGTTTAAAATATGCCCATGATACCTTCGAGATGGATATGGGATTAATCAAAATTATTTTTGTGCGAAATCTAACGATGATTTCTTTGTCGGGCAGAACTATTAATTATGGATAAGTGTATGTCACATAATATCTGTGAATCATCATAGGGCATAACGTCCGCGCATTGACGAAACATTATGGATGATTTCGAGTTTGACATGAGGTAGTGCAGTGATTACTTGCACTGGTGCCTTTTCCCTGCAGTACTTAAACGATCCAATCGTCAGAATTGGTATGAACTTAAGCATTATTCTATCAGCAAATCTTTGTTTTGGTGCCTTTCAACGTCTATTATACATGATAATGGGACTAGCACAACAAGTATGCACGCATGACTCCTTATCAGAATCTGTCTTATCGTATCAAATTACATCTGTGATCTTTAAACATTTCCCGTCTTTCCACCACCCCATAATCCGGGGAAAGGTGTACGCGTTTGACAAACATAATTTCTTTCACAAGTTATAAAGGTTTCATGCCACTTTTAGGAAAATACCGGGTGCACCTCAACCACCAGTCGAGCTCAGCTTTAGGGCACTGTATTATCTTTCGAAGAGTTTCAGAGAAGTAGGTTTACCAACATCCTTGTATATGTGATCATTCACTGTGTTGCCATTCCGGTTTTTCTTCATACGCTGGATATTTGAAGTGGCTGAATTACCATTATTTCAGCGACGAGTCAATGTTCACAGAAGACAAGTCAAACTCGAACTCATCCGTAGCGTGTCGTCAATGCTCGGATGTTATGCCCTATGATGGGTCACAGATATTTTGTGAGACAAACGCTTATCCAGAATTAATAGTTCTGCCGAAAAGGAAGGCATCGCTAGATTTCACACAAAAATAATTTTTATTAATCCCATATCCATATCAAAGGTATAATGGGCAACCTTACTTCCCTGAACCTCTTCGATACTTAACGCAGGGTCGTAACGCTGACCTCCACTGGTGGTAGAGGTACACACTTTATTTTCCTGAAAGTGGCAAGAGACCTTTATAACTTGTCATTTCCGGATTCCTTTCATACGCTGGATAGTTGAAGTGGCTGAATTAACATTATTTCAGCGAAGAGTCAATGTTCACAGAAGACAAGTCAGTTTGTAGTATACACATGATACCTTCGAGATGGATATGTAAATAATCAAAATTATTGTTTGCGAAATCTAACGATGCGTTGCTTTTCGGGCAGAGCTATTAATTATGGATAAGCGTTTGTATCACTAAACATCTGTGAATCACCATAGGGCACAACGTCCGAGCATTAACGAAACATTATGGGTGATTTCGAGTTTGACATAAGGTAGTGCAGTGATTACTTGCACTGATGCCTTTTCCCTACGCTACTTAAGCGATCTAATCGTCAGAATTGGTATGTACTTCAGCATTATTCTATAAGCAAATCTTCGTTTTGGTGCCTTTCGACATCTATTATACACGATAATGGGATAAGCACAATTATGCACGCATGACTCCTTATCAGAATCTGTCTTATCCTATCAAATTACATCTGTGAGCTTTAATGATTCACGTCTTTCCACCACAATATAATACGGAGAAGGGTGTACGCGTTTGACAAACATAATTTCTTTGACAAGTTATAAAGGATTCTCATGCCACTTTTAGGAAAACACCGGGTGCACCTCAACCACCATTCGAGCTCAGCTTTAGGGCACTGCGTTATCTTTCGAAGAGTTTCAGAGAAGTAGGTTTGCCAACATCCTTGTATATGTGATCATTCACTGTGTTGAACATTCCGGATTTTCTTCATACACTGGGTAGTTGTATGGGCTAAATAAATATTATTCCAGCGACGAGTCACGATTCAGAGAATACAAGTCAGAGCGAAGTATAACCAAGATACCTTCCAGATGGATATGGGATTAATAAAAATTATTTTTGTGCGAAATCTAGCGATGCCTTCCTTCTCGGACAGAGCTTTCAATTATGGATAAGCGTATGTCACATAATATCTGTGATTCATCATAGGGCAGAACTTCCGAGCATTGACGAAACATTATGGGTGATTTCGAGATTGACATAAGGTAGTGCAGTGATTACTTGCACTGGTGCCTTTTCCCGACACTACTTAAGTGCTCTAATCGTCAGAATTGGTATGTAATTAAGCATTATTCTATCAGCAAATCTTCGTTTTGTGCCTTTCAACATCTATCATACACGATAATGGGATAAGCACAAGTATGCACGCATGCCTCCATATCAGAATCTGTCTTATCCTATTAAATTACATCTGTGAGCTTTAATGATTCCCGTTTTCAACCACCCTATAATCCGGGAAAAGGTGTACGCGTTTGAAAAACATAATTTCTTTGAAAAGTTATAAAGGATTCTCATGCCACTTTTAGGAAATCACCGGGTGCACATCAACCACCAGTCGAGCTCAGCCTTAGGACAATGCGTTATCTTTCGAAGAGTTTCAGAGAAGTAGGTTTGCCAGCATCCTTGTATATGTGATCATTCACAGTGTTGAACATTCCGGATTTTCTTCATACGCTCGATAGTTGTATGGGCTAAATTAATATTATTCCAGCGACGAGTCACGATTCAGAGAATACAAGTCAGAGCGAAGTATACCAAAGATACCTTCGAGATGGATATGGGATTAATAAAAATTATTTTTGTGCGAAATCTAGCGATGCCTTCCTTCTCGGACAGAGCGTTTAATTATGGATAAGCGTATGTCACATAATATCTGTGATTCATCATAGGGCATAACTTCCGAGCAT
>NC_046666.1:115480659-115487472 GCF_010883055.1 Belonocnema kinseyi | reverse complement strand
CTATTTATTTTTGTAACCATATTCAGCAGAAACCCTTGGTACAGGGACCCTCTATCCGCAACCCGAGGACGCGTTCGGTGGCTTTGTCATAGGCCCTTCAGTATATATATATATATATATACATATATAACCGCAGGATTTCGCCGGGAGCGGTGCTAATCTGAAAAATTGCACCCGCTTCCAGCGAAATCGCGGTAAAATTTCAGCCACAACATATATATATATATTTCAGCCATGATTTCAGCCTGGATTGATTATCGGAAAGCTTTCGATTCGACCCCCCATAGACTTATCATCTGTCTTTTGGAAGTCTTAAAGGTTCATCCGCAAATAGTTAGGTGCATAGGGAGATTGATTCCCCTTTGGAAAACCAGATTTACTATCTCATCTGGAAAAAATCGCGTGACAACTAACAAGGTCACCTTTCAGAGAGGTGTCTTTCAGGGCGACTCTCTTTTGCCTTACATTATTGCCACTATCTCTAGCACTTCGCCATTCCGACGGATACTTGTGCGGCAAACATGCAGATAGATGGTACGAGGTCATTCATGTATTTTACATGGACGATCTTAAGATCTATGCTAAAAACAAAGAGCAACTATATCTAGCT
Source organism: Belonocnema kinseyi (assembly GCF_010883055.1). Taxonomy (NCBI): domain Eukaryota; kingdom Metazoa; phylum Arthropoda; class Insecta; order Hymenoptera; family Cynipidae; genus Belonocnema; species Belonocnema kinseyi. The sequence continues at coordinate 115,486,862 of NC_046666.1, read as the reverse complement.
CTAGGGATTGTCGAACGATATAAACGTTTCATCCGACAGTTTTGGTCTTCCGAACTGTCGGCGAGGAACAAAGTATCTGCAATGAACATGCTTGCCGTACCGGTAGTACTCTATTCATTTGGAGTAGTTCCATGGACGAAGAACCAGCTCAGATCCCGTGATATCGGGACAAGAAAGGTTATGAACAGGAACAAAAGCATGCATCTTAAGTCTTCCGTTCTGCAACTGTACATCTCACGCCGTCAAGGTGGTCGCGGACTATTGAGTCTTGAATGTCTTCACAACAGGATTATTCTGGGTGTAGGACATAGAGTTGCAAATGGAAGAGTCCCTCTTCTTAAAATGGTCAGGATTCACGTAGAAGTGGGCAAAGGAGCGTTTCTGTACAAAGCAGCGGAGGAGGCTGCTGAAACACTCGGACTTGACTTCAGTATTAGGGGTGAGCAAAATGCATCAAATCTTATCTATCTCGAGTACTCACTCCTGAAAGTCCGGATTAAGAAAGCACAAGAGAAAAACTTTCGTGAACAGCTCCTCGATAGGGTGATGCACGGTATCTTCCACAGAAATGTGAAGGATCAGTCAATGTCTTGTGAGCTAACATTTGCTTTCCTTAAATCGCCCGTATTGAAGTCTGGTACGGGGGTTTCATTTTTGCATGCCAAGACGATGTAATTTCCACCTTAACATACAGTCGCCACATTTTGAGCAAAGACGTTCCTGATGACAACTGCAGGGCGTGCCATGCACAACCCGAGAATTTAGCTCACATACTATCTAATTGTCGAACTTACGTGGGAATGACCTGCATTCAAAGGCACAATGCGGCACTAAGAGTGCTTTATTACCATCTCTGTCACGCTTACGGCATTAACCTTAATATCGCTCCTCTAAATGCTCCTAAGGAAATCGAGTCAATTGTCGAAAATGGGAAGTGCCGCATATATTGGAACTTTATTTTCTCGACAATTGTTTCTGCTGCTCACTCGAGGCCTGACATGGTTCTTCTTGACTTCGAGAAGCGAACCACGTTCGTTATCGAATTTTCGTCACCAGCTGACAAAAACATCATAACCAAGGAGAATGTAAAGAAAGAGAGGTATCGAGCACCGGGAACGTCAACTAGAAAAAAGCCCATTCTTTCGTCATATTTGTATATTTATAAAAAAAATTGAAAACCTAATTCAAAAATCAGGCTGGAAAACTCTCTAACAGCTCTCTAACTCTCTTATTAGCTTTTCTCCACATTTTGTTGTCGAAATTAATAAAGATCTTTGGTCTGTACGTTATTCTGAACCAAACTAGTCATTTTGCTTCCCAATGTTCTGTTTTTTGTTTGAATCGTAAAAAATTGCATTAAGAACATTAGAAAAAAGTAAATTTGTTGAAAACCCACACACGAGACGAATAGGAAAATTAAAAATCATAAGTTGTGATGAGAATGTGCCCACACAGCGAGCTCATTTTTTATTGTTAATATCGTGTTTCGCGATTGAAACACAAAATACAGATGCTATCGAAAAGTTATCCACAACAAATTTGTATATTTTTTTGAAATGCACAAATTTTGTTAAGTCATCTTTTCACCCACTTTGGAGATTTCAACCGCAAATGTAATTTTTGATTTTCATTCTTTTTTTATTCTGTCTAAATTTAAATTTTCATTTTTTAAAGAAAAATAAAAAAGGCATTTATACAATCTCGTGAGGCATTGGAGAAGAAACATTTTTCTTATGTTCACTTTTTTCATATCATGCGTTATTTGACTCAAAATGTGGATTTTCCTGTGTTTTTCGAAATTTTGTAAATGCTATAATGATTATAAATTTTGGTTCTATTGAAAAAAGTCATCAGGATAAATTTTTCGTCTCATTGAATGCTATGAACATACGTACAGATAATTTTTGAATTAAAACAATAGGGCTTTCAAAAATTTTCAAAATACGCTCACTTTTTGAATTTCCACCCAAAATGGCTGGCTAACGAACTTGACCTTTATTTTAGGACACTTAAATAGTATACCAAAGGCCTATTCAATCTGTCAAATCCTTCGCCAGTTATCCTGATTACAAACTAAAAATCTACAGACCCACACACACACACACACAGCCAGATAGACCCATTCGTAAAAACCAGTTTTTCTGATTCAGGTGTTCTCAAAACGTGGACATTTGAGAAAAATGGGAGTGGGTCAAATTTTAATATAATATAATTTATTTATATTATTTATTTATTATATTAATTTATTTATATAATATAATTTTAATATATTAATTTGTCATGAATAATGTTTTGGTAGATCTGTTACATTCTCATCAAGAGAAGGTATTAGATTTGTGTAAAATTTGCTCCCACCCCCTGTTTTTGCCGAATGTCCACGTTTTGAGACCCCTGAATCCGAAAAACAGGTTTTTACGAATGTGTCTGCCTTTCTGTGTGTGAGCGTGTGTTTGTAGATTTTTAGGTTGTCAGCACGATAACTTTCGAAAGAATTGACAGATTGAATTGGCCTTTGATATGCTCTTTTAGTGTCCTATAATAAAGGTCAAGTGCGTTAGGCAGCGATTTTGGGTGAAAATTCAAAAAGTGAGCGTATTTTGAAAATTTTTGAAGCCATTTTTTTTAAATTTCAAAAATTGTCTGCACATTCTTATCACAACTCATGATTTTTAATTTTCCTATTCGTCTCGTGTGTGTGTTTTCAAAAATTTTACTTTTTTTAAATGTTTTTAATGCAATTTCTCACGATTCAAACAAAAAACTGAACATTGGGAAGAAAAATGACTGTTTTGGTTCAGAATAACGTACAGCCCACAGATCTTTACCAATTTCGACAAGAAAAATTGGAAAAAAGCTAATAAGATATCTTAGAGAGTTTTCCGGCCTCATTTTTGAATTAGGTTTTGAATTTTTTTTATAGATTAATAAATATGACAAAAGAATGTCCTTTTTTCTAGTTGACCTTTCCGGTGCTCGTCTCGAAAAGATGAATTTTCAACCAAGAAGATTAATTTTCTACTAAAAATGAATAAGGTGCTTTAATTTTCAATTATCATATATAAATTTTCAAACAAAGAAATAAATCTTCAACCAAAAATATTATTCTTTAAGAGCGTGTTTAAGTATTCAATCAAGTAGTTGAATTTTCAATCAAGCCATGTGCATTTTCAAAAAAAAAAAAAAAAAAAAAAATGGAATAGTCAAATTATCATTGAAAATATTAGTTTTTAATTCAAAAAACAAATTTTAACGGAAAAATTAATTTTCCCAACAAAAAGATGAATTTTTAACTGAACTAATGAAGATTCAACACAAAAACTGAATTTTTAATAAAATTGTTTATTCTTCAACAAAGTGTAGTGAAGTTTTCAACAAAGAAGATTAATTTTCTACCAAAATAGTATTTGTTTTTAATTGGTTCAAATATTCAACCTAGTAGTTGAATTTTCGACCAAAAAAGATGAATTTTCAATACAAAAATGTAGAAGTTGGCATTTAAAATAATGAAGATTTTTATTTGAATACCAACTACTATATTTTTTTTATTGAAAATTCATCTTTTTTAGTTTACAATTCAACTACTAGGTTGAATACTTGAACCGATTTGTTTAAAAAATAAGTTTTTTGCATAAAATTAATCTTCTCAGTTGAAAATTTCATTATATTTTGTTGAAGATTAAACTGTCTCGTCCGAATGTGCTCGATTAGGGCTGCAGGTCAGAGAGCGGTCACAAAAAATCAATAACTTTGGAACTACTCCAAAATTTTCCATTTTCCTCCGTGCATACTAAAGAAAAGCTTACGTAATTGACTAATGATTACGGTCCATTTTCTCGCAGCTGAAAATATTAAATTTGACTTCATCTACAATGCCACTTACGTAAGATTTTCCTGAGTACGGCAGATATGAAGTCTATTATAATCTCAATACATCTTTTAGTTTTTATTTAAAAAAGAATTAATTACTAATAATTAATTATAAAAGTAAACTTAATATAGTAAGAAATGAAAGAAATCTCGCTTAGCGAATAACACTGTTTGAAAGTGGAGATATTATAATCTCGCCAATGAAGAGATTTATTTTCCCGGTTCACAATATACCTCTAACACTGTCAGTCAGCATTTGACACAGTATGAAAAAGGAGATGTTACAATTTTACACTGCGAAATTGGTGCGGGGTGAGGCCTTATATTGGTATACCGGATTACTATTGCAAACTGCACCATCTAGTATGTATCCCACTTCCCATCGCTGTATGAAAGGGGATAGCTTACAAGTTGTAAACTGTATAATTCACCATTTATAATTTACATTGGGAAAACTTAAGGTCTACCAGTTTTTAAGTGAAACCTTACAATGTGAAGCAGTAATTGAAGCAGCGTTTACCGATGCTATTCCAATCTACAATGTAAAACTATAATAGCTGCTTTATGTGTTGCTGCAAATAGTATTTCGACTAGTATAATTTCAGATTACTGGTTCACACTGTATTTAATGATGTGAAAACTGCTCATTTCACAGTAGGTACGCTTCAAACCTTAGATTTACTGTTCGAAATATTGTACATCTTACAGTCTACTTTTTTCCGTGTAAATCAGATTTTAAGGTTCAAAGCATAAATTTTTCCAAAAGTGGAAGTGGTTAAAAATAAAGAAAAATAAGTAGTATTAGTTTATCAAATGTAATTAAATTTAGAGTAAGTAAACGTTGTTTAACGGACCAAGGTAATAAATCGAAACAATAGAAAGAAATAAGTGAAGAAATCTGCCCATTTGGCGCGCAGATTCTCATCACGCGCTACCCTCGTGACTCGCTAGTTTAAACCCACCTGGATCGCGCATTTGGAATGCTTGAATAAAACTATATCAAAATTATCTCTTTTAGATGACAGTATTTATATGCGTCTTCATATTCTGAATTGTCTACTTAATTAAGTATAGTCGAAGATTAAGTTTCTCAAAGCTCTGTAGGTTTTGGAGTACACATCCTCATTGTGACACTCGCGCTGCGCGCTAGAGCTTCGACATACATTTGTAAACAGGTTTTGTTAACTCTTTTTTTCCCCGTAAATTTCGTTATTTTTCGACATATTTGTTATTATTTTGTTATTTTCAGTGTTATTTTTCACGAACAAGAGAAAAAGTACGCGTCCTATCAAGAAGTGATTCTTAACGAAATTGCAGATTTTTTTTGGATAACAATTTTTGCTCATTCTCCTTTTTTCGTATCCTACATAGTTAGACCACGCGATGGAATTTTTGATTTTTCATTATTTTTTGTGCAATCAAAATATTAATTTTTTATTTTTCAAGAAAATCCAAAAAATTTTTATGACACTTTTGTAGGGCTTTTAAAAAGCAATGTTTTTCTTTTCTCGGCTTTTTTTCATATCGTGCGTCGTTTGGCTTAAAATTTAGAATTTTGGTTGATTAAAATTTTTTTTAATTCTACAACTCTGAAAATTGTTGTTTTATCGAAAAAAGTCATTAGGATAAATTGTTTTTCCTTTTCACTACTATAAATATCCGTAAATAGAATTTTTTAATTCAGAAAAATGTTTTTTGATTCAGGAATCATAAATGATGAGAATGTAAAAATAGAAAGGCATGAACTAGAATGTTCCTATGTTTATATTCACCTCTACTTTTATCACGTTTTGGTATTCAATTTCTCCTTTAATAAATATATGCTTATTTTCGTTTTATTTGGCTTATCTTATTTTGTAATTTTATTATTGATTTTATACAATATACCACGTTTTATTTTTTCTTCATTTTTATACAAAGGGATTAAAAAAAATACCTGACACAAACTAATAGGAAAAGCTCTATATGCAATATATCTATCTAATCTATCTAATCTATCTAATCTATCTAATCTATCTAATCTAATCTATCCCCCTACCAAAGGGTGTTCCGGCGTTGTCGTCATGGTAGGGCTTGATCTCTCCTCTAATGACTTCGGCGGCTATGCTGGCGGTAGCGAAGCTACTGGTAGGGCCTCCCAAGCCAGACAGGCAAAGAAGGAAGAGGAGAAGGACTAAGAGGAACACCTAGGTGAAGGAACCCCGAAATAAAACCAAACATGGTGGGTGTTGAGAAAAACAATATACCCCAAGTGAAGAAAGATCTCACCGTCGATTCCGATCGGGTGCAAACCCCTGTGGTCGACGCCGGCCCCGCGGATTTGGGGGGGGGGGGGG
>NC_046666.1:115457627-115480647 GCF_010883055.1 Belonocnema kinseyi | reverse complement strand
AGGGAAGTTCTGGCGGAAATGGACTCTGTGAGGAGGACACCACCAAGAGCAAGGAACCACTCGCTAGGCGAAGAGACGCACAGGGCGAAGAGAAAGAGGCGAGTCAGCAGTCCTGAAGAGGAAAGCACAGCATTGCCTTTGGAAGCAGTAGAGTGTCTTGACTTTATAGAGCGAGTGACTGAAGAAGTCTTTAATTTGTAGCGAGTACTGTCAATAGCGTACAAACCAAAGAAGGGCTTGTGCGATATCAAGGACAACTTGATGTATGAGGTGCAGCTGGTACGCTTCAAGAGCTGACAAAAAGCTGCTACGTGAGAAAGAGGACCTCCATCGGCAGCTTTACAACGTTAGCAGTAAATATGAGAAGCTTCTAACGAAGCAACAAACACGCGGTAAGACTTCCAAGCAACAGAAGAAAGCTTTGAAGGGTGCTCCTGAAAAGCAATCTCAGTCGAGAGAGCCAGGAGGCTTTATACAAGTTGAAAGCCGACGAAGACGGAGAAAGGAGAAGAAATAGGAGAAGGTCGAAGTTGCTACTTCTAGCAAAGTTGCCCAAACCAGCAAACCGAATGTTGTTGAAAGGAGAACTAAGAGGAGAACTCGCGGCGAGGCTCTCATCATCAAGCCGGCCCCTGGACAGACGTATGCGAGCATCCTTAAGGATGTCCAGACATCTGTCAAGCCCGAGAAACTTGGTGTCGATGTCAAGAACATCCGACAGACCAGGGCAGGAGAAGTTCTCCTCGAAGTGAGAGCCACACCGGAGGAGAGAGTTAGCTTTGGCGACGTTCTAAAGGGAGTGTTAGGGAATAAAGGTGGCGTTAGGCACCTTATTCCAAGGACACAGGTTTTGACACAAGACCTGGTTAAAACGACCGAGGTAGAAGAGGTGCAGAAAGCACTTGAGGTTTCACTTGGGGAACACATTGGTAGTTCCCCAAAGATAAACCTCACGAAAAGGAGCATCAGAGGCTGCATCCAGGCCTTCGTCGAATTGGACGATGCGCCAGCTGCCAGATTGGAGAGAGCGGCTAGATTAAAGGTGGGATGGATAAGTTGCCGGGTGAAAGCATTGACTGCGGAAACCCGCTGCTACCACTGCTACGAGTTTGGTCACATAGCCAGGGAATGTTATGGAGAAGACCGAAGCAAAATGTGCTGGCGGTGCGGTCAAGAAAGACACAAGTCGTCAGTCTGCCAAAACCTGGCAGCACGGCGTCCGCCTTTGACCTTCAAGAAAAAGGAGTGATTGAGAGTTGTAAACGAAATGCAACTGAAAGAAGAAGATTCTTGACGGAGTGCGCCGCTATGGTGCATTGGCCCGTGACATAAGTCTCTGAAGTAATGCGAAAGCGGTTCCAGAGATTTTAGGTAGGCAGAAAGAGGAGGGGTTTTAGACGGTAAATATCCGACACTACCCAGCCTTCAGCTGGGTGTCTTTTTGAGGGTTTCCGCTCCTCGTTACAAAAAAAATCTATCTATCTGTCTGTCTATCTGTCTACCTGTCTCTTTCCTTACTATTTTTGTTCTATTTTTCTCAGCCTTTCCATCTCCTTATTCCCACTCTCTCCCCTACCATAATCCCGTTTCGAGCTTTCAAGTTTCTTTATCCTACCTTGCATCTCCTCTACCTTTTTATTATTAACTTCTTCCTGCTTTTCTAGCTTTTGTTCTAATGACTGCATCCTCTTTTCTAAATTTTCCCTGATTTCTTTCAATTTTTTATTTCCTTTTAACTTCAGCCATTTCCCGCCTCATTTCCTTCATTAATTCCTCTTCTCTTTTCCCCTGTTATTCTTCATAAACCCTCATCCCCTCTATCGTCACTTCGCGAATTTCCTTTAGTCTTTCCTCTTTCATCGTAACTTCACTTTCATCTCCGCTTCCGTCAGTCCCCTTACTATTATCACTCTTCCCTACCAAACTCTGCTTTTCCGGCGGCGATATAAACATCTTTTAATATTTCACGCTTGCTCCGATATCCTCCTTCTCTTCACTGCTTTCCCTCCCCCCTCTCTTCTTTAAAAAAAAGCCTCGATTGAACCTACGCTTTTTGCTCTTCATCTTTCCTTTTCTATAGTATTTTTCTACTTAATCTTGCATTCCTTTCCTTTATCTCTTCTTTCGGCGTACTGAACCCTTCCTGCTCTAGATCTGTTTCTTCCACGGAGATACTCGCTCCGCTAGCCATGAATCAAATTCAAACTCTCCCGCCTTCTATGCTTTCCTGCCTCTATCTGTCGTCGCGGTCTGGTGACGGTCTCGCCTTTCCGCGTTGCTGCCCAACCCTACTCCTACCAAACCGATCAATACAGTCCTCTCACTCTGTCACAATTCTCCAAATAAACTTCCACGCAAATCTGCCTCAATCCTCCAAAATATCTACCTCCCCTTTTCAATCTCACAATCAGTCAATTCATGTCTCATATCCACACCCTTCTACTCTACCCTTCTACTTTTTTCATAAAATCAAAAATTACCAGAGTTATAGCATTTAAAGAATTCCAGAAAAACACACGAAAATGAACATTTTATGCCAAATAACGCACGATATGAAAAAAATCAAAAGAAGAAAAATGTTCCTTTTTGAATGCCCTACAATATTGTCATAAGAACTTTTTGAATTTTCTTGAAAAATCGAAAACTCAAATTCTGACAGAAAACAAAATAATGAAAATCCACAAATTAAATTTTCGGTCAAACTGTGCAAAATACAGTAAAAGATGGCAGAACAAAAATTGTGCATTTAAAAAAGATCTACAAATTTGTTATTAACCGCTTTTTGATAGGATGCGTAAGTTTGGCTTTAATCGGTTGTATGGAGTATAACCATGCGTTCCTTGGTTTTATGGGGGCCCATTGTGGGACTTGAAATTGATCTGCTTTAACATTTGTTCAGTAATCCCTGTGTTAATAGCGAAGTTTCGCAAAAAGGATTTGTATTTGTGTGGGACATTTCAACTTGAGGCTTGCAGATTCTTCCAAAGGTTTGAATTGAGCATGACTCTAACCCAGGTCAGCTGTTTGAGTTCTACCACCAGTCTATCTACTTAAATTCGGCGGTGGTCGGTTTCTGAAATGCATGGGAGGTATCCAGTGATGCAGATACATAGTATCCTGGAAGGTATCTTAGGGCTACTGAATTAAAAATAAAATGAATTAATTTGTAATTTAATTAGTTAATATATTAGCAGTAAAGGAATGCATAATTTAACGTGAAACATATTAACTGCTCAACCCGTTTTTGTGAGAGAATACTCAGCGAAATTTTCAACTGTACAACTTTATTGCAGTAGAGAATTTCGAGGACTTTTTATTGAACTATTTAATTCCCCTATAATAAGGAATAAAAAAGGAAATTACGTTTTCTGAACTATATTATTGCATTGCAATAGATTCACATTCAATGTATAAACTTTTATAAATATTGAAGGGCAATGATATGAAAATTTTTTTAACACCAGCTTACACCATACAAAGAAATTGTCAAAATTTTTTGAAATCAGTATCTTGGAACATACCTATTGAAAGTTATGGCGCTTATATATTTCCTTTATTCATTATTGTAAAGTAAAGTGGAATAGTATATCAATTATTCATATTTTGAAATTGCTGCGATATTCATAAAATTATATTCCTGTCGAAAAAAGATATAATGTTTCAAGCTCAGGATATCAGTAAACATTTCTTTTTTGTTAGAGTTGCATCTTATATTTACAGCATTAAAATAAAAATATTGAATTTCAAATTAGTCGCCCTAAAGCACCTACTTCAAAACTTATCTGCGGTACTGAATTCTGCATTGTGCGTCACGTGGCACGCGCCAAGAACAACCACGAAGCCTTTCCAGTAGCGAGTGGAGGTTGGCGGTGGGATTAAGGTCCCAAATCGCTTTTCGTGTCGTTATGGCGATTCTCATGGCTAAAACATGAGGTGTTTGAGTCGAACTCCCCTCTCTGGACAGGCTTCCTCTAATCAATGTTCATTAAATTTTGAATTGGTTTTACTATATGTTGATAAACTTGTATAGTTAAATGCAAGTTCAGAAAAGATCGTGGGTTCAAATCTTTGATCAAAAATCCCAGTTTCTTTTTATTAGATATAATTTGTAAAGTTGAAAGTTATCCTTAGAAAGAAGGGGAATGTTGAAAAAATAAAATATTGATTGGATTTGTAAATATTAACCATTCATAATAACCTTGGCACGTTCCTAGAATATCCTATGTTAAGCCAGTTAACGTCTCTAAGATGTCCAATGTCCTAAAGATTACCTAAAGCCATCTTAAAGACATGGAGATTCTCGGTACATCTTTCGTATTGACATTAGGCGTTTTAAGGGGGGCGTCCCATATAACGGCTTCAAAAAATCGATTTGTTCTTTGCTTAAATGGAAGCTAGTCGTCCCAAAAATATGCTGTGAAAGTTTCAGAGTCACAGCTGCATTCTAAAACCCCTAAAAGGCTCCCCGCGCGCGTAGCGCTAGCCTGCTGATGCTGTCTTTTTTCAACATGTAAATCTTTAAACGCGTTTTTCTCGGTTTCATATTTTTCGAAACTGCCCGCAAGATAACTCAAAATGTATTTAACCGATTGAGTTCTCTTTGCATACACATATAGTTGAAATGATTGTCTTCTGTGTGAACCTCTCTGAACCAGAAAAAAATTTGTTTAAACAATAATTTTTTAACAATTTCATGCAAATTTTTGGGTAAAAATCAAACTTTTTTTAACGGACGCCATTTTGTCAAAAATGATTATTTTTTTCACTTTTTTAGGTTCACATAGAAGCTATAAGTATAAAATTAAAGAAACTTTTGTGTTTGTTCGTTTCAGACGAATCTATGAGAATTTAGAGTGCGGACAGTTTTGCATCTCCCGGCTGAACATGTTCGTTTAATGCATATTTATGGGTGAAAAAATTTATTTATTAGTTTAAAAGTGCCTTAATAAACCATAAAAGTTTTGGAAAGATTCATAATATTCTTCATCCCCAAAAATGTGCTTATTTTTAAGGTATTACATGGGTCGGCTCCCTTATGGTTGTATGTAAATCCCATCCCCGTACAAATAGTAGAGTTCCGTGGGGCACCGTCAAGCCATACTACATTGAAAAAATTTCACGGACCCGCATGGTGAAGATTTCAGTGCGCTACTGGCATAGAAGTCGTAGGATGTGTGTGTACGTATAGTTACCACTACTATGCCAGCGGCAGATTAGTAGATCGTGCAACGTCGCAATTAAAACCTAACCATGGCCTGTCATACCTAACTGTCAAAACCTAACTGTCATGTGCGTTTGAATAGCTTGGTACAGCAGATAAGCTGGAGAGAGGAAACAGTGTTTCTGCTATGCGATACTGTTATGTTTATCAGTTTGAAAGTGACTTAAATTTCAATGATTTTCATTGAATTATCTATGAAATTACAAGGTGGAAAAACTTGATATATATATTTTTTAATTCGTATTTTCAAGCAGCACTAATACCGACATTTTTTAAATTTCTCTACCAGTGCGTTTAATTACTATAAATTAAAATGTGAAGAGTGCCTATGCACTGTTCGTGAACCACATGTTAAAGTAGTCAACTTTGACATTAATTATCTCCTCACCGGTATGGTTAAAAAATTTGAAATTAATTTAGCATACAAATCATTATTTCATTTAAATATAGCTCTTTTTTCAAAAAATTGGACCAGAGATTGTTTTTTTTACGTAAAACCTTAAGAGCATCCGTAGGATGATCAAAAGATAAGTTATATCCGGGGGAAAATAAATTTTTGATGTTTTCAATCGTATATCTGTAATTATGCTCGTGTATTTTGCGGGTCATAAAAGTGGATTCCAAATGTTATTATTTGATAATGTCAGAGTTGTATATAATTTATCTAAAACTAAGGTATATTCGGTTGCAAATGAATGCGAATTTTCAACAAAAGAAAGTAATTTTTATTTAAATCAAACAAAGAAGATAAATTTATAACTAAAGAGAAAATTTCCCAAGAAAAGAAAGTGTCAACAAAATTGTTCAATTTTGATCTATAGAAACGAATTTTAAACTAAAAAGAATAAGTATTCGATCAAACATGGACTAGTGTATGTATGTATTTAATCTCTCCTTTTTACGGGTTTGAGGGCCACCGCTCCCTGTACATATATTTACAATTCCATCCTTGGTCTAACTTAACTACTACTTATATTCTACTCTTTCGCATTACGTAGGATAAACAATAGTAACAGTAGTGATATTAATTCCTAAAATGAGCGAGCTTCCAGGACTTCCGTTTCCTCTTACCATAAAAAAATGCATTTTCTACGATATTGAAAACAGTTTTCGTTTTTTACTGTCCCTTTTCAGGATCACCCGTTTGGCTCTGCCCTACTCCCTTGCTTTCCCTTACTTCATCCAATTTCTTCATCCACATTACTCCCTGTCCACTACCATCCAAGATCCATCTTACACACTCATCCACACTCAACTGTCCCTCTTCCTCCAAACATGGACTAGTGAAATTTTCAGACAAAAAATGGAATTTTCAACAAAGAATTTAATTTTCAACTAAATCTAAAATGTTTCAACGAAAAATTGAATAGATAAATTTTCAGTTGAAAAATAATTATCAACCCCAAAAAATCAAAGTTTCAACAAAATATTTAAATTTCTAAGCGAAAAATTAAATTTGCAAACAAATAATTTAATTTTCAAACCAATAACTTTCTACCGAAAACAGAAATAAAAATGGTCAAAATCAATTCTAAAACAACAAAAACTTTTTTAAAATAAAATAGATCAATTTTCAACGAAACACGGTTACATTATCAGTTTAAAAAATCTATTTACAACCAAAAATTTTTCAGCAAAATAGTAAAATTTCCAAAAAAAAGATCAACTTTCAAGCATTTAATACGAAAATAAACAAAGTTTCACCAAAAAATCCATTTTCATCCAAAGAAATGAATTCTTGATTAAAATAGATTAATTTTTAAACAAGAAGAATAATTTTCTACCAAAAAAGAGAATTTTTGACTGTGAAAGGAGATTTTAAAGACATTTTATTTTTATTTTATAGAATCTTAAAACATATTATCAAAATTTCTTATCTATTTAAAATGTTTTGAATTGAATTCTATCAGATATTGGCAACTTACTAAAGTTTTTATCAAAAATTTAAAAAATCATTCAAAATGTAGAAAAAAATTTCCTTATAATCTTCTAAATTTTCCCAAGCATTTTAAGAAACTATTTTTAGTTTTCTGAAACCTTTCGAGATTCTTTTAAAGTTCATAAAGTTTATCTTGCGTTTCTAAAACACTTCTAGAGTTTAAATTTTTTGAATCTCATCAAGTCTACTAAATACTTTATGAATTCACTTGATTATTTACTTTCTTTTACTTTTTTAATCTTATCAAATTGAAGCACTTTGCTTTAAAATCTTCTACACTCTTCTTTCAAATTTTAGGAAATCGTTTGATGCTATAATTTTTTTTTTTTAAAGTACATTTCTTAAAATAAAAAATTATTAAAAACTTTCACACGATTATTAGAAAAATAATTCTGTTTTTCTAACCTTGTTAGACCTTCCAATCTCTAATCTTTAAAAATTTTTCCTGATTTTTTTTTAATTCTACAAAATTTAAAAAATATTCCTTTAAAGTTTTTCAGATGCTTTTAGAATATTTGAAATCTTTTGCAATGTTTTGAAATGTTTAAAAATAATCTTTTCAAATTGGTTTTTTGAAATAAAAAATTATGTTAATTATTCCTTTTAAAATCTTTAGAAGTAATAATTATTCTCAAATCGTGACAAAGTTTTTGAATATCTTTTGAACTTACTCAAGTTTGAAAGAATTATTTTCCTTAATTTTTCTAAAGTTAAGTAATATGGAAAAATTACAGCATTTTCTTCAAAATATTTTACGTACTTTTCAAATATTTTAGGAAATAATAAAAAATGTTTTGTAGTCTTTTTTGAATTTTCTGCTAGAATTCATTCCAAAACAATTATTTACATTTTTTCCCAAGGAGTTTCTTTCATTATCTGAAAGTCTCTCGCTAGTTGACTTTTATTATTGTTTTTTTCATTTTACATACATATCTATTGTATCTTATCAAAATTTAGTATAAAAGTCTTAAATGTTAAGTGTATTTAAATACTACAATTTTTAATGTTTCCAAATTTTTGGAAATAATTCAACAAATTGTATGTGTAATTAAAATAAACTTTTTTTAAATCGCATTCAACTTATTCTAAAGTATCTTTTTTGAATTTTTAAAATTTATGTAATTACTTATTCTGATTGGAAATAATTGAACCTCTTGCGATTAAAATCGGCGATTCTACTTAAAAACAAATGTGCTGAAAGTAATTTTTATAAAAATCATTCGAATTTTTATTTTAGAGACAGACAATTGTACACAATTTTTAGGCGCATCTTTCTTATTCTTCTACAAGAATTTTTAATTTCATCAATTCTACTCAATATTTATTAAATTTTTTCGATTATTTACATTTAAAAAAAGTTTGTAATGTTTTCGAATTTAAAAATTTTGATTTTAAAACCTTTTAACTCTTTTTCGAAATTTTAGAAGATAGCTTGATATGTTTAAAAATCTTCTTTAATTTTCTTTTAAGGAACATTTTTCAAAATAAAAAATCATTAAAAATTTTCACACGATAATTAGGAAAATAATTCTTTTTTTCTAATCTTGTCAGGTCTTCTAATCTTTGAAAATTATTTAAATTTTTCCGGATTTTTTTTATTTTGCAAAGTTAAGAAAAAATTGCCTTTAAATATTACAGATACTTCAACAATTTTTGACGTATTTTTGAAGAATTATGTTCCTTGATTCAAGATGCGAAAAAATTGACACATAATCTTTTAAATTTCTCCCAGGAATTTAAAGAAAAATAGTTTTACCTCCTTAAAATCTTTAGGAATTCCTATAAATTTTCTAAAGTTTATGTTTGAATTCTTTAAAAATCTAAGTCTCTAACAGAAGTTAAGTTTAAAATTCGATTTGAATTTCTTCCCTTCTTCTTAATATTTCTTGCATTTACTCGATTTTGATCTATTTATTATAATCTTCCAAATTGAAACATTTTGCTTTAAAATATTTTACAGTTTTCTTTTAAATTTTATGAAATCCTTTCACATATTTAAAAACCTTTTTTAATATTCTCATAAAGTACGTTTTTTAAAATAAAAATTCATAACAAATTTTCTACCAATCTTAAAAAAGTTCTCTTTCTAATTTTGTCGGACCTTCTAAGCCTTCTAATAATTAAAAATTATTAAAATTTTTCGTGATTTTCTTTGAAATTCGGCAAAATGAAAAAGATTGCCTTAAAATCTTCAGATTCTTTATTGACCATTTTAAACATAGTTTAAAATATATTGGAATTATTTAAAATCAATTTTTAAAAATAAAAAATTATATTAATTATTCGTAGAAACCTAAAAGAATTTTTTCGTTTTCGTGAAACCTTAAAAAATTCTTTAAAAAATCTCTACAAATTTTAATTATTTTCTAATCGTTTCAAAATTCCTGAATATCTCTTAAGCATACGCAAATTTGAAAGCACATTTGTTTAACAAAAATAAATTTAAAAAAAAATGTTCAAGAAAATTGCACAAGAAGGCTTGACAAGAATTAGTTTCTTTATTTTTTTCTAAAATTATAGAACATAGCAAAATTGCCTGAACTTTCATTCTCTTGACACCCTGTGAAATTCAGTTTACTTAAAAATACCTCCAAATAGTCAGTTAGCCACCGAAAACGAATCGTGAAGTCGGTGGGGGGGGGGGGGGCTCGGGCTCGTGGATTTTTGGCTCTGCAGGAGGCTGGCCTACGCAACATGTAGCAGAGCCGACTCAACGACACGCTACGTTTGAATGATCGCTCCCAGATGGGAGAGTGGTGGGGGCCGAAGAATCCCACGTTCTGGAGACACTGAGAGTAAGTCTGAGGATTTCTCTCTCGTGTGATGTCCTACTTGTACTTTGAATACTCAGGTGTTGCCACGGGTTACCAAACATTGTAACGGTATTAAACATTCTAGCAGCTGCTTGAGTTTGAGCAACAAAGGGATGGTTTTCCATGCCCTAAGTTTTATAATTTGTAACTTTACTAATCACTATATGCATGTCTCTAGACACATTGTATGTTATGTTCAGAAATGTATGCTGAGGTTGTGATAGATTGTTTTGATAACCTATGTTTTGTTAGACAAGAGCTATGTTAAGGTCTCTTGACATGTTTAACCAGGGGCGGTCAACTCAATGGAAAGTAGGCGGCAATAGATATCCAGAGTTAGCACCGCGTACAATTGTATTGTGAACTAGATCTTATGTTCATGTGTTAGTGCACGTATATGTATAAATACTTGTTTCATGTGTTTTTGTTTTATTATAATTAAAGGAAAATGAAAGACTGAAAGGAAAATTTTGAGAATATGAGACAAAAGACAGTTAAGCAACATGTTTTAATGCCTTTTACATCATATTTCCATAATTTTGCACTAATTCTTTCGTATGGCAATATGCAAATTAAAATTTGCAATCACAAGTTTCTCAGGTTGTCAGTTGCACATGTCAACGCTTTCAATTTCAAAAGTTAACCTTCCCTTGCCCCGTTCACCCGCTGCCGACAGCAGCGCGCGTACAATTGGTCTGCAAACTAAATATAATCATAATAGTACGCGGCCGTCTTTCGATCGAAAACCGTGAGTAAAGTTCTGGTTACGTTTTGTAGCATACAAGCTTTATCTCAATCGACATGTCAGACTGAAATTCATAGGTTAATATCAGAAGAGAATGCTTTCTTAAAAGTTCATGCAATAGAGTTACAAAGCATGTATGATTCATAATGAAGTGAGGTTGTTAGATAAAAGTGTAAAAGCGATAGATCAAAAGTGGACAATATAGTTAGATCTAATTAAGAGTTCAGATACTTAAGAATGATGATAGATATCTTGACTTGGCTGATCATGCAAGTTGCCTTATTTATTCTCAATCCTGTTTTGATCTTCGGTGTTTATTGAGTTACTCATCTTCTCGGCTTCTGGTGCATGTGGATTGAATTGGTTAGGTGTGTTTGTATTCCTCCCTATGTGTAATAGAAAATTAGTAACCGAGTCCCATCTAGCTCCCAATAGGTGTACGGATCAAACAAAAACACTATGAAGTGCATATCCCTGGATAAATGTATCCGCCATAAATTTTAGTCCTCTTTTAAAAATTACAACTCCAATCAAACCATCACTCGCCGTTCCATAATTCGTAAATATCATCCAAAATTTACCTCGGGCTGATTCTCTAATTTTATTTAACGTTTGTTCATCTATTGGACCTTTCTTCAAATTAAAAGCAAATTCATCAGGGGTTTGGGTTGTTAATGACAAAGAATTTTTGAATACTTCTCTTTCTAAGGTCCAACAGCGATATTGTTAACTAATTTCTTGCGGACTGGCGTGGGGCAGCGAAGGAACCACTTTAATATAAATAATGTGTCCAACAGTCGATCTAATAGAGCTCTTTGCCAAAAAAAGGTTTTGGTTGTCTGGAAAAATTAGAAAAGATGTAAACTCCAGAAGCTACGGCCACGATCGTTCACCGAACGATCGATCCCAACGTACCCGGAAGTAATACGTCATTCGACTTCTCACTTCCCACAACACCAGAAGACGATCGAGTCGGGAAAGTCACTTAACAAAACCGAAAGAGAAGAAATCGGAAAAAATCGGAAAGCCCACACTTTTCATAACCTTAGTTGACACTGAACTCCCAGGAAAAAGGAGTACGAGTCTGATAAACAAAGAGACATCACGCTACTACCTGAGTACCGACTCCAACGAAAAGGCACGACACGAAAGTCCAAACAGAAGGAAAAATCCAAGAAGAATAAGCATTGGGTGAAAACCATTCTGTCAACAATGAAAATCAAAGATCACTTTAAAGAAACACAATAACATTCAATAAATTATTAACCGATATAAAAGATCACTGCAAAGTCGTTTTACTTCTGTTCTAATTGCTCTTTCTACGTAAGTAGCAAGTAGCACCCGATTGTAATCGTATTTTATCTGATATAAAATCAACTTTTACATTTTGAGTTTCCAGTCTGATTTTAATTGTTGCTGTCACTACTACCCTATTTCATATGCCAAATGGATCTGATCATTGAGTTCCATAAAAATATCCATATTGTTGAATTTTTTCAGCGAAGCTTACGGCACGATTTGTTGTTTAATTTATTGGAATATCGGAAATAATTAAGTTTTCCCCTGATTTGTATGTTCCCATAGCATGAATTGATTCACATGTGTCGTGTGATATTTCTTTTAGAAATTCTGCCTCGCTATTTGTTACAACTGAAATGTGAGTGTTCTCCGCAATAATAAATTGATCCTCTAATTTCAATTTTGCACGGTATTAAATATGTTGTGGTGGAACCACTAAATTGCAATAATTGGATATAAGTATCAGATGTATCTACCCTGGGTTATTTGATTAGAATTGATATGTTATGTATTTATTATTTGCAAATTTTGTATCATTTGTATAAATAGATATTGCATGTTTATTCAACTGGTTTAATGTGAGAGAACCTGAGTCTATTTATGTGAACCACTTTAGAGGACTTCTTTATTTTATTCCTTGCCTTTCCTTTACCTGGAATTTTTAAGATTTCGTGTGGTCCTGTATATTGATCTGCTAGTTTGCTAGGCTTTGCACCTTTTTAACCAGAAAACGCTATCTCTTACCTCGAAATTTTGCAGATTAATTTTTAGATCATAATAAGACTTTGATTTTTCCTTAGCCACAATAAGATTTTTCCTTGCAAACGACTGATCATGCAGTTTTGTTACCAAATAATTAGATAATCGCCATAGGTTTCAAATTTTTCACGTGGAAGGGGTGGTTCGCTGGAAGGTTGCCTTGCTAGTATTGCTGGTATTGTAGGGAAAAGTGACCAACTTAAGCCGAATATCCTACTGAGCATTTTTACTGAAAAATTGTTTTAGATATGTAGCTAAAACATGGTGTGACTTTTCCAATGGTCTATTTCATTGAGTATGGAATGCCGTTGTCCTAAGCAGTATTATTCGGAAACGCTCTGCTAAACGTCTCATAAAATTACTCAAGAAATTTGTTCCTTGATCAGTTAAAACTCCTTTCGGCGATCCAAAAATGCAAATAAACTTTTTAAGAAATGCGTGATGGTTGGGAAGAAGTATAACTAAATAATATTTTGTAAGATTATCTTGGATATTTAAAATGCATTCATTACCTGCCGTTATTGTTGGTAATGGGCCAACTACATCCATTGAAATTTTGTCAAAAGCAACACCTGGTGATCACTGATATGACCATGGGGTTGTTGGCTTTAACGCGGAATAATTTCTTCAGTTAGTATATTGAATAATATTATTACAGACTATAATTTTAGTCGAAGAATCCATAAGGGTAGCTTTAAAAAATCCTAAAACTTCTTGCCAATCGATATCCGCTATTTAAGAAGCTTTTGTAATACTAATTGAACATAATTGTATGTTTTCAGCTTGAGTTTCGAATGATTGGATTGAATTTTTATTATTATTTAGTATTTTTGAGATATGTCTTCCAGATTCTGACTCAATAGGCAGGTATATGTAATAAAAGCTACCTTTCTTGATTTCATTTGCTAATCCTGCAGGAAGATTTTTGAAATGATGTAATTTATTGTTTTTCCCTAGGCTGCGAGATCCGTTATCTTTTAGGCTTTCTTTCGTTGATATAAAATAAGCGTAGTTATCTTTACGCTTTCTTAACTGATATCTGATTTTTACTATATTCTTTTGATCTAGAATTGTATTTCTTGTAAGAACTGGTGGTGCCTCCAGAAATGGGCGAACAAGAAGGGGGAGCTTCTTCAGTTGATGTTTTTCTTTATTATCTGAGTTTCTTCATCAAAGATTTCTAATCCATTTTGTTCATATTGTAAATTTTCTTTTTCAAGATTTATTTTTCCTTACTTACGACTTACAGATTTAGAATAATCCTCCAGATTTCCTTGAATTTTCAGGTTTCGTAAATTTTTTCTTATTTCGCGGATCCGTGACAAACGACAAAGCGCCCGCCCAATGAGAGTCGCGCGCCGTCAAAAAGGCCCGCGTATCAGAGAGCGATTATCGTTTGGGCTTTTTGTCACGGATCCTATTTCGCAACTTGTTTCTCTTGACTTATCATCTAAGGATTCATAATTATTTCCTTGATTTAATTTTGGCTTTCCACGTTTCTTCGTTTCTTGAATTCAGATTTCTTCTTCGTGAGTTTCTTGAGTATCTTGATTTCTAGATTTTCTTGGAGTTTCTTGATTTCGAATTTTTCTTCTTGTTACTACCACATTACATTTTGCATTGAATATTTTATCCGATTTTATTGAGGTTTCCGATTTCTTTTTAAAACTCTCCAAAATGAGATTTGTGAGTTTCTTAACATTTTCTCTGAAATTTGTGATTTCAAAAATCTTCGCAAAGGTGCTCATTATGCTTATCATGAATAAAATTTAAGAGTTCATAACATTTGAAGAATTTTCGGAACTCGTTTTGATTTGAGCAAAGTTTGTATCTTCTCCAGAAGTAGCATTTGTTAAATTTTCTCCCTCAAGAGCTTCGTAATCGATTTCTTCGAGGCATATTAAATCTACTTCTTCGCCGAAATTTTTGATGACAAAGTGGTCTTTTTGCTTTTGCATTCACATTTGTCTTACCTGTCTTACAGATAGTACCGAAGATGCGTAACACAGAACAGGATTGCTAAAGCCTCTTTGTCGTACGTGTCGTATTTTACGTCATGAACATTTATGTCTCTTGATACGTAGCTTACTGTTTTATCACTTCCAATTTTGCCCTGAGATGAGATTCCGCCTATCGCAAACACTGAGCTATTCGTCGTTAGAACAAATGCCTTATCAAAACCAGGTCTTTCTAAAAGGGGTTCTTCACATAGTTCATATTTTAGTGTATCAAACGGATTTTGTTGTTTCTCTGTCTATTTAAAAGGAATGTCTTTTTTCAGAAGTTGAGTCATAGGTGCAGATTGTCTAGAAAAGCCCTCTATAGAACGGTGATAATATCCCGTGAATTCCAAAAATTGTTTAACGCTTTTTACATGTTTTGGAAAAGGAAATTTTTTTACCGCGATAGTTTTCTTAGGATCAGGACGCACACCATCTGTGTCAATAATATGACCCAAGTAAATTACCTCTGGACTTGAAAATTCCTTTTTTCCTCTTCCTTTTTTCTTCTTCCAAAATACCTTCTTTTTGTAACGCTGATGCCTGCCCCATTGCACTCTGCCTGTGGAAGTCTTGCTCGTTTCCCGAAATTCCTTGTTGTTGCTAAGGATTTTGTTGTTCATGCATTTTATTGTTGTATTGTCTTTTTCGACAATCGTTGAGCATGTGACAAGGTTTTTTGCAGTAATTGCAAATTAAATTATTTGTATTTTGCTTTGGATTTAAATAAGGGCGCGTCGTGACCCCTCCTGTTGCGTATTTGGCACACTATAATGTCTGCTTGTGCGTAATTTACCCTTATTGGTTTATCGTCTTTTCTGTAAATTTTACTATTTTTTCCTAAATAACATACTTCCTAAATTAAATATAATCCTAAATTAACATACTTGAATCCCTCATTCAGTGACCAATCATTATTAATCCGATGTGTGTCAAGAATTTGATCCGCGATTTCTTTGAGTGTAGTGGCATAAGATACAACGCTTTTCCTTTGGCACATATGCGTGCTACCTAACTCCCCTTGTAATTGGTATACTGCTTTAGAAGGTGAATAAATTTTCTTCAACCGATTGTCTTATTCACCGACCCTGTCAAAAGTCATCCCATAACTGCTCTTTCTCGCTTCCCTAATTATTTTACTTCGGATCATCTTAACCAAATTTTGCTCTATTACAAGATGTTTTGTTATGCATGGAGAGTCTTGGGTAATAGGCAACAAGGGCTGGTTGTCAGTATCAGCCAGAGAATTTCCTGCAGCTATAATTGTAGAATTTGCAAATGCGAGATTGTTACTAAATTCAACTAGAGGTTTACACACATTTAACTAACTGGAGCTTTCGTTCAAAACTTGGAAATTTTTCAAGTGATCTAAAGAGGCTTGGTCCCTGATTTTAAAACTTATTTTCTTTTGAGACTGATTTGAAGGGGTTTGATTGAGACCTCGAGTTTGATTATCTTCACTTTTATTTAATACACTCAAATTAAACTGGTTTTATTAAGGCACAAATCACTAGTATCGGTCAGGGTTTTATCCGAGGATTCTGAACCATTTCACTCGAAATTTTAGAATTAGTATTATAAAGGGGTGAACTATGTAATACTTTGCATTTGGGTTTTTTTTCAAGTTAAATGAAATAACGCACCTAACTTTAGGATTGGTATTTAAATCCCCGGAATCGGTTTGCGCTCTGGTTTGACTTAGAGTGCGTCTTTCCGTGCCAACGTTTTTATCGGACATGAGGGTATGTTATAGGGATGCATTCTGCCTGTTTGAGTGTTTCCCGGCCAATGCACCAAAAAATTTGGATCTGTTACGTGCTAAAGGTCGGAACAGGTCTATATTTATATTTTATATTTGACTCTCCTTAACGGTCACTGACTCAAGGGTTAAAAGGAAAAATTGTAGATACAACGGAAATTCATCTATTTCCAGAAGTTACTTTCAACTTGAAGAGACTTCGAACAATGGTTGTAACGTAGACTGATCTGAGACCCAAGAGTGTTGTAACGTAGACTGACCTCAGACCTAAGAGTGAGTTTCAAACGCCAAAATGAATTATTTTATATGGTGGTAGTGGTTGGGAGATTTCCTCCTGGGTAATGTATTTGTCAGACTGTTGACGAATTTAAGGGAGCATCTCGAGGTTGAACTGTCCGCCTCTATATTGATTACGCGTGCCTTTTTCTAGTTTCGTATACGAATTCCACAAAACATCTCGAGGTTTAACAGACTTCGTGAGGTTGACGTTATATTTCCTCCTGTATGTGTATCCGCCACAAAATTGATTACGTGTGCTTGTTTTTAGTTTAGTATACGAAATCCAGAAAACTTCTCGAGATTTAGCAGAATTTGTAGAGTGACATAATATTTGCACCTTATATGGCTCCGCCTTTTAAATGAAGGGGATACAACTCCTTAATTATGATTTGCTACAAATTTTGTTGAATATTCCACCTATACTGACCCTATTCTTAAAGTGATTGACATTCTCGATCCACTTTTCCTAAATATAATTGTAGAAAGAGAAAATGATCTGAGCTAAGTAAGTCACGACGTGACGACTTGGTTTGCCTACACACCAGCTTACAGGCACAACACGGTAACGCCCTAAAATTGCACTTACGTAATTCTGTCACGAAAGTGTTATATTCCATGGATGTGAACAAGTTACGGAACAAATTTGACACGATTGTTGCATAACAGTTATGTCACTGTATTACATCGCCGTAACCAATATACATTATATACAACTTATAGAACAACATCGTAAGATCGTTACAGTGCACTTACGTATCACCGTTATAAAATTATTATAGTCCATGCCTGTTACCAAGTTACATATGAATTGTTGACTTCTTCTTTTATAACAGTTACATCTCACTCCTACAGAATTGTTACTATTTCTTCAATGGAACTGATACATCTTCCTTCGGTAAAATGTCATGCAACATTTATATATTCCAGTTATAGAACAAGTGCGTTACTGAGCAATAACATTCGTTATATAACCACATATAACAATGTTACCCCTTTATTACCGAAAAAGTGCAGAACGTGTTAAGTGGATGTCACCGAAGGTTTGTTAGTAGGTATATCAGTAGGTCCCAAATAACAATTCTAGCGCACCATGCGTGAATAGCGCAACCAGCCCGTGCATATTTTCACGCTCGACGTGCGTTCGGATCAGCAAGCACGTGCATGCGCGCATGACGCAAGCACTTAGTGCGCGTGCAAAGAGGATTTTAAAATTGTTTATTTATAATAAAATGAAGAACGAAAAAGCTTTAATTTGAAAGTTTTATTTTAGAAATGGAAAATTATGACATATTTAATAGGGTAACTGAATGAATTACGGAAGGGGGTCCGAATGTCTGAGGTCAAAAATAAAGGTTGTTTTCTATTTTAAGTTAGGTTTTTCTTTTATCAATACAAAAATTAGATGTATACAATTTTAAGTCACAAGATATTAAGTGTTTCTGCGACAAAAGGTTCCCCTTCCGTAATTCATTCAGTTACCCTATTAAATATGTCATAATTTTCTATTTCTGAAATAAAACACTTAAATTAAATCTTTTTCGTAATTTATTTTATTATAAATAAACAATTTTTCAACCCTCTTTGCACAGACATAAGATAATAATCTATTTAATATTCTTGTGTCGAATACGAGATCAATATAAATCTGCGTCAAATATGCAAAAAAGCCTAAAGCGTGAAACCGACGAACTGGTATTACTATAGAGACGAGTGGATGTGTCCAGTCCGTGCCCGTGCCCCCCACCTCCACTGAACCACTACGCGCGCTCAGCCAGTGAGACCTGGAGACTTCAAGCGGTTCGAACACTTTATTTTCACGTTACAATACACTGTATAACACAACAAATATTACATTACGCGCAATTATACAGCATTTCCCACGTACAGCATAACTGACATTACACTGTCTGCAAGTATCAATGAAAATGTTAAGTGTTCTAACGGTCACACAAAGTAACTAACACATATATCAGAGCACAATTTAGGAAATATTTTAAAAAGTTGAGAGATTTATGTTTTTGCTTTCTCACGAGGTAAACTTGCATTTGCAGATAAACTTCCTTAGAATTAAAAAAGATTTTAAATATACTGCATGTAAACATCAACAAATTCAAGTTCTTTATAAATTAATTCAATATAAATTAAATGTATTGATCGTCGCTTTAAAATATAATATGATTATTAATCATAATCATGATCACAATCAGTGTTACACAAAGATGTCACGGGGATTTTCAACATTTTACTTATTCTGAAAGATTCAAACAGATTCCGAAGATTCCACAGCGATTTTTATAATTTCTCATAATTCAAAGATGTGGCAAAGAGTACAGAAGATTACAGAAATATTTTAGCAGCTTTCATAGGGATTTTCACGATTCTCAAGATTTCCAAGATTTCAAAATATTCCAAAGGGATCGGTATTAAAAAAAAACGAATTAATTAATATTAATTAAACATTTTAAAAGACCTTATCAATTTAGGCAAAATTTTCCCTATTATTATATTGTTTCCATCCAAATTTATTGCAATAAAACTTGAACGTACAGAAGATTATTGAAAATGATAGAAAAGACACTTTTAAAAAATGTGTTTATTATATTAAACAATTTTCCTATAATACACGTCCTATAAAATAATTTTCATTAATACTCAGGGAATCGTTTCACTGCTTGCATGTTTGTAACTGAGTTATTTAAAATGAGAGAATCGTACACCCTTAAAAGACAATACGTTTTATTAACGTTGAAAACTTTTGTTCCGATGATTCAGTTTGCCCTGGTCTACTCGACTTATTTAAGATAAAATAACTTTTGCAGTTACAATTGAATATAACTTAAACGATTATATTCTTTAGACTAAATCTATAGAGGCTTATTGGTTGTAAATTTGATTTATGTAAGGTAGGGTTGTTTTGTAAGGTTATGTTATGTTATGTAAGGTTATGTTACGTAAGGTTGATTTATTTTGTAAATAAATCAACAAACGAAATGCTGTATAATTACGCGCAATGTTATACCTGTTGTGCTGTACAGTTTACTCTAACGTGAACATGAAGAGTTCGAACCACTTCAACTTTCCCGGGCTCACTGGCTGAGCGCGCATAGTGGTTTCAGTGATGGGGACACGGGCACGGACTGTACACATCCACTACGAGCGGATTATTGTGCAGCCATTTGAATTGCTCATTTCCTCTTTCGAACCTTTCCCCATCGTTACGAGCTGAAAGCCGTTTGATACCATTCTCACGGGTAATACCTTAATTTAGAAAGAAAAATATTGCTTTTTTCCTTATGTTTGTAATTATTGATTCATGCTAATTATGTATATATTCTTTATAAGAATATATATCTCTTGAAAATCTCTTGTTACGTAAATAAAGTCAACAGTCTACGTTACGAGCCGAAAGAGGGCGTTCGTATCTGATCATGCACGAAACAGAAAGGCTCCTATGCCGAGTAGCCGAGTGCCGGCGAATAAGTAATTACTGTAGTTGGCGTGAAACAAATACTGTCGAAATAGAAGTTTGTGATTATTGTGAAAAAAAATGTTCACCAAAAAACTTTACGTAGACATTTCCGTGAAGTTCATAGTGAAAAATGTGAAACACCACACAAAGCTTATAAGTGTTCACCCTGTGAAACAATATTCAGTTAAAAATATAATTTAAGCAGACAAGAGGAAATGATTCACTAGAAAAAATCTCCTATTTTAAATTATTCACATAAGTATTCACTCTGTGAAAAATCATATAACAGAATATAAAATTTAAGCAGACATGAGGAAACTATTCACCAGAAAGAAAGTTTTAAAAATCTTCTGATTCAAAGGAAGTACACAAAGTATTCTGTCATTCTGTTTTATTGCATTCCTCAAACTAAATGAGTTATTCGCAAATTAATTCGCACATTATTCCACTAATTCCATTAATTCGCACATTAATTCCTCCTGAAAACTTAGCTAAATAAAGTAAGCCTAATTCTTAACGGGAACGACAAGATAGCCTATTTTTCGTAGAACCCATCGATATATAACTATCATTAAATTTAAATAGAGATATTTTGAACAGTGAATTTCTACATATGAGATTAAAATATTTGCAATAAATCTAAATATATCAATTTGATCTTTCATAAAATGATAAAAGAATGTAACATTATTTTATTTTGTTTTTTTATAATATTACTTATCAATTTAATACCGCTGCCGCAAAAATGATATCTTCATATTTACTGTGTTCACGATTGCAATATGTTTAAAATCTCCATATCATAGTGATACAATTTGTGAACAAACGAACAATGCGAAAAACAATTAACAAAGAATATGATTGCGAAAAAACTGAGCACATTGACCCTCATCATATTAAAATTAAAAATAATGAAATAATTTGAAGAATGAATAAAACCTAGAATTATTAATTTTTGTAATATAATAATAATTTTTATAATTTTATTTTTGAGTTTTATTAATTCCTAAAATACTTTTATTATTTCCAATTTTAGACTCATGAGGTTAATAGTTAAATTGCGAAACGTTACTTTATTAAATTTTTGTTTGAGGAGAAACTTTTGCAACAGAAATATAATAATACACTATTCTGAAAGTTGTCGTTGAGTTTTTTATTGAGAGGCAATATTAAGCAATTTCAGAATAAATGATTGTAAGAATAACAAGCGGGAAATGGCATCCATAAAATTTTTATTACAATATCCCAGGTGGAAATTTTCGATTAAATTTCTGTACTTCGCCAGAGTTCACCACCGGCCGAGTAGTCACCCAGTACCTGTCCCTAGTATTTATAATCTTTAATTTGCCCAAAAACTAGCTAAATGTTAACTCCATTATTGAGCAATTACTATGCCAACGGTATAACAATTTTTAAAATTGGATGTGAATGAATATTTTCGCTTTTATGGTGTGTTAATGCTAGCTTCACGTGGAGATGGAACTACTAAGCGTTTTTAACGTTAATAAAAATGTTTTAATTTTATATATGAAATAAATCAACACCACCTAATTATCACCAAATTTCGATATCAAAGAAAATTTAGTATGATTATTAGTTTTGTTTTTTTGACGTGGTAGTGCCAGCTTCACGTAAAGCTGATATTACTACCGGTTTTTGATAAAAATGACAAGAAACAACTTTTTTGCGGCAAATGTGAGCACTATATCATTGCACATTGCTCATGTTAATAGAAGAGTGTGCTAATTTCAACTTTATCCTCCTGATTTTTTTTTCTTTTGTCATCGTTGCGCTTGTTGACCAGGCATCTGGTACTTTTACACTGTATTAAGTAGGTAATGCGCTTATTTTTGCTTAAATTCTTTATGAAGAGGCCCTGAAGAAAAATACAAGTTTTCTAGAAATGACTACCAAGCGTCCCTGAAATATTTTTGAAAAAAGTTCCAAAAATTATTTTTGCATAGGCTGACCCATCCCATGGCATTTCAGAGCAAAATGTTTAACACCAAAATTTAAAGAACCCGGATTTTTTAAAAAGAAGAGGCGAAAAAACACAATTCTCAAGTTTGTATCTGTACTTTAGGACCTGTTAATTTCACGAAAAATATTCTAAATTTTAATTAAAGTAGACGTCATTTCGAATAATTCTAAAAAATGTAATGACATAGCCCTAATAGGTCATAAGTTATGGTCTCCTAAAGTTGACAACTTTTGACTTATTTTTTAGGGCAAATTACTCGTGCTCAGTTTTCTTAAAATATTTCGCTTTTCGGTGAAGCTACGTAAGTGATGCAGCAGGAAAATATTCGTAAATTAAAAAAAAAGTAAATCTTTTAGTCTTTATAGATCAAACGTTATGACTGAAAAAAAGGAATCGTTTTGATATTTTAAGCTATTTGTAGCCAAAAAAGTTTTTTTAACTGCTCATTTTGTACATATCCTACAGAAAAACTTTGAAAGAATAAACTGTAGAAGATTGAATTTTGCGTAAAATAAGAACAAAATGTTTTAGCTCTTATAGGTAACGAGTTATGACCATGAAACCTTGACCCTTTCAATTCGGAAGGCTCTTTCTGTACTGGAAAATTTACTGCGACCGTATTTAAGCATTCTGATGGCATATCTACATTTGTCGTTGATTGCAATTGTGGGTCCGGATGCAATAAGGGCACATAAAATTTTTTCGTGCGAAAACGAAGTCCCCTGGAGGCTTTAGAAAAAATTTTCGAATTTTAAT
>NC_046666.1:115435226-115457527 GCF_010883055.1 Belonocnema kinseyi | reverse complement strand
AATTAAAATTCGAAAATTTTTTCTAAAGCCTCCAGGGGACTTCGTTTTCGCACGAAAAAATTTTATGTGCCCTTATTGCATCCGGACCCACAATTACACTTTTTTCTCCTTTTTCTTTAAAAATACAATGTTTTAAGTACTACATAAATTCAAATTTGATAATTTAAACCATTGTTTAAATAACAAGCTTCATAGTATCAATTGTGTGAAAATTGTATGTAATTAGTTTTTGAAAATTATTTTCAGAATATATTTTGTAGAAAGTAAATGAATTGAAAATTTGTAAATAAACCAGCTTTACCTTATTTATTTATTAATATATATAGATGCGAAAACTATATGCTTGTTTTCTTATAACTGCTGAACCCCTGCAAGAAAATTCTTTAAAATTGGTACAGAAATAGAACATGTCTGGGCAGGTTACAGATATGTTTTTATTAGCGGACAATTGAGACTCCGGATGCAAAAAAGAGATTTAGAATTATTTTGCTGGAGTGAGAAGGCCCCTGAGCACTTCAAAATAAAGTTTTGAATTTTTATTTTTAAGATTTATATCTACAATGAAAATTTAATGCCGTCTCTTTTTCTCCCCATAAAAAAAGTTGTAGCTTTTTTATTTTTCGAATTATCGCAACGAAATGGGAAGTTTTTAATATTTTGTAATAAAACTGATAAAAAATATGCATTATCATGTTCTGCGACAAATGACGTTAGCGAAAATTCAAAATGTTCATTAAAAAAAAATGTTAATAATATTTTTTCGAGACGGTGCGTGATTCGTGCACAAACATCTTCCAAAGTTTCGGGATTCGAGCGAATTTTGATCAAGCGAAAACTGCCAGTGAAGAAATTGTTCAGGAAGGTTCAAGGAAGTCTTCTGAAAAATTTAAGCTCAATCGGAATAGTACTTAACAAACTGTTAATGTTTTAATTTTCTGGTGCAGTGGATTTTTTCCCACGTAGACTATGGCCCGACCGGTAAACCGGTACCCCAGCGTTAGGTACAAGTGTGTCTCACAGTCAGCCGAATTTTCGTAATTAAAAATATAGTAAATATAAAAATCATTGTTTATTAAGTATAAAAAGGTAGTTTTCAATGTATAAATTGATATTTTGGTGCTAAAGATAATAATTGTGTTACATCTTTCCGTATTAAAAAATGATTAAATGTACTTTATTCCTCGTCCGATGAGATAATTGAACCTCAACTGATTTATATGTTTTAATTTTTTTGAATGATATTTTTCAAGTATATTAAGCAAGAATCAATCGATTAATTTATTATTGCATATCGCATTTCTGCTACATTTAAGAACATTTCTTTTCCACAAACTTGCATGCTTCTTTCGTTTTCTACCATCAGTAGGTTTCAAATTATTTTCTATTTTGTAATTGGAAAACTGCACTATATTTATATCATAGAATTTTGTATAGCTATTAGGATCATTTAATTTAACAACATAATAATTTAACGATGTGCTCTGCTGATCGGAACAGACTTAACTAAACTGATATATTTTATTTTTTGTAAAGAAACAACTTAAAAGCCTATGTAAGTATATTGACAAATAGAGGTCAGACGAAGGACACGCCAAATAGAAAAAAAAGAAACGTAGAGAGATTGTTTATTTTTAGGACTTTTATGAACTTCATGTTTCTGGAAATGACAAAATTTAAATATTTTCATCAGAGAAAAAGAACTACTTATTATAAAACATGATTTTCCATATTTCTTGTATTTTAATTACAAAAACTCGGCTGGCTGTGAGACACGTACTTTTAGCTAACGCTGGGGTAGCGGTTTACCGGCCAGCCCGCAGTCTACGCGGGAGAACATCCATTGGACCAGAAAATTAAAACATCAAAAGTTTGTTTAGTACTATTCCAATTGAGGTAAAACTTTCCAGTAAACTACCGAACCTTTCTGAAAAACTTTCTCAATGACAGTTTTCGCTTGCTCAGAATTCGCTCGACTCCCGAAACGTTGGAAGTTTTTTGTGCACGAACTATGCATTGTCTCGGAAAAAAATTATAAACAATTTTTTAAATAAAAATGTTGAACTTTTGCTTACGTCATATTTCGTTGCGAGCTGAAGTAAAAGAATGCAAAATATTTTATTCAGAGAAAAAAAGATGCGGCATTAAATTTTGATTCTGGATATATATCTTAAAAATAAAAATTCGAGACTTTATTTTAAAGTGTTCAGGGGCCTCCCCACTCCAGCAAAATAATTCTATATCTCCTTTTTGCATCCGGAGCCTCAATTGTCAGGTTTGTCCCCGCACCCACAACTTCCATATGCTAGCGGAACTTTTGTTTTATGATAGTTATGCATGAAAATTCTGATCAAAGGGATTAGTTTTATAATGTTGTTTTATTTTATGTTAAGGATGCCAAGAATTAATAAACCAATCATCGCAGATTAAACAATTATTGTTAATTGTTGATAATGAAAGAATATGCAAACAAATCAATCAGTCAATTATTTAATTAGTTTTTTCATTACTTACATTATTACATAATTAATTTGTTTACATATTTTTTTATTATTGACAATTAAAATAATTTTTCAATCCTCTATGATTAATTTATCAATTTTAGGCATCCTTAACATAAAATAATACAACATTATAAAACTAATCCCTTTAATAACATTTCTTATGAATAATAAATGAACAATGTTCAAAAATATCTCCGGGATGCACGAATTTCATTTCTAGAAAACTTGGAGTTTTATTCAGGACACCTAAAAAAACTGCTTTAGCAAGAAAACGCGCATTACCTACATAATACATTGAAAAGACCTTTTTTCGTTCAAGATGCCTACTTTTGCCAACAGTATACTGTTGGCAAAAGAAACACTATAAAGTTTTTGCCGTGTACACTGTGAGAAATATCCTGAAAATTCCACCAATTTTGATTAACTGAGGTTGAAAGATTATGTACATCACTCGAAAATTATACTACATTTGGTTAAAAATTCATTTTTCTGCA
The DNA here is from genome assembly GCF_010883055.1 of Belonocnema kinseyi. Lineage (NCBI taxonomy): Eukaryota > Metazoa > Arthropoda > Insecta > Hymenoptera > Cynipidae > Belonocnema > Belonocnema kinseyi. The sequence continues at coordinate 115,454,532 of NC_046666.1, read as the reverse complement.
GTGGTTTTATAAAAAATGTTCTAAATAAAAACAGAGCACTTAAAGTTTTTGCTTTCATTGTAGGAGCTCATTTATTTATACTTGAATTAACAATAAACACATACAAACGATGCGTGCATAAAATAGACTTGTGTTACATTAACTCGATACATCTCTATCTACGTCTCTTCATTTTTTATGCTGACACATAAGTACAAGAATGTGTGAATGGGACTGTAGCTCTTATATTTTTCTTTCATTCAAAGCAGGGTAACTGCGTGGTCTTTAGCAAGTAATATACTATTCTGTGTTTGTTCATTGTAAGCGGTCGTCTCAGCTCTTGCAATTTTTTTACAAGTATATTTTCGAAAGTGTTACTTTCTGGCGCTTAATTGGAAATATTCGGATGAATAATTTATTTGATGAATCGTGTTTTAAAAATATGATCGGATAGTTATTTTAACAAAAAATCATATTTGTACTGATTAATTGCACATTAATCTTTCGATATAAAGATTCCCGTGAACACTAATCTTTTCTAAAAATGAGATTCATTCCGATGGTTGTGTTATTGTTACTTTTGTCGGTTACCGTGTGTGCTTGGTGTCACTGTTACCACCATTTTCCTCGCCAGCGTGAATTAAAAGTTAACAAAAACCTTACAATAGAAGCTGCCAGAAATTTAAAGTTGGTAAAAATTGATAGACATCTTAAAATAGATGGTGTCAACAACCGAAGACTTGAGCAAATGTTGGAGAAAGCTATTTTAAAAATAATTACGGGTGACTTGAGTAAGGTCAATGTGCAGTTACTAAAAAGCTTTAATTACAGTATCGAGGAAATTTTGGAAATTCGAGAACGTGAGAGTTGTATGAAAAAAAATAAACAAATACGGAAAACGGATAAGATAGTTTTCTTTCAAGATCTCCCTCACAAGAATGGAAAAAATATGCAAAAAAATGTGCATATTTATGAAAACAGAGAAAAAGAACTTGAAGAATATAATAAGCAAGCCGTTTATGATTATGAAAACATGGTTGGAAAAATGGAATACGAACAGTCCGAATTTGTGGAGTCATTTGAGGGAGAAACAACCCAGGATAATTTAGACCAATCCATAAATACGAGAAGCATCTATGAAAATTTAAGTAAGGGTATGGAACCATATGTAATTTTCAAGATACGTTACGATGATGCTGAATTTGATTTAATGTCAGAGGAAGGCCCTCTGTCCTTATTTAAGACCAACTTATCTAAAACGTTCCAAAATAAGAGTAATTTAAGAGAGCCAAATTACAGAAATAACTTAAAAGCCTCTAAGAGTTCGTATAATTTCTTGCATGGATACAATTTTTCTCTGGATAGCTTATGTTCCTCATCACCCTACACGAAGTTTTTAAAAGTTGTAAATAATAACCACAAGGGAAGCATACATTCTGTCATTTTTACCGACGCAATATTAAATAAGATGGATACGTCAATTACTGACATTATGTCAGTTTTTTTCAATTATTCTGATATGCATAATTTTTCTGATAAATACATGGCCAATGCTAGTATAACAATAAATCAGATTTTGGACATTCACGCTCAAAATAATACGAGAAAAAATGGGCATGATGGTTTAGAATGGATAGAGAATGATATCTACAGAGTCATATCCGAAACCACAGATTGGGTGACTGTCTATGATAAATATTATAATAACACTACCATCAACGGCAGCAAAAAAAGTATGTATCCACTGAATCTAAATTTCTCTTTACAATCAAATGAAGGTCCCGAAACCAAAAATGATAACTTCAATGATTTATCGTCGAAGAGTAATGTGACACAATTTCAATTGTCGAAAAATAAAAAATCGTCATAAAGAAACAGCACAGGTAAGCTTTTTAGACTAACTGCATTAAAGCTCACAAATGAGCCATTCTGGCCGAAATTTGCAAAACCATTATCCGACTATCAATATGATTCGCACGATACGCGCGTGGAAAGCAGACAATAAACAGAGAGTGCCTTAAAATAGTACATTTAACTTTCCTTGCCAGAAGTATTATTTTGTACCTGTATTCGCATATTAGATAATCCTTATGAAAAGTAGTGCATAATATACTGCTTTAGAGCACGCTGTAAATGCTGATTAAGAGACGAATTATTTGTTCTTAGTTTGAGTTTTTCAGTTTTTTCTGTTACGCTTCTCGTCATTTATAATTCAAAAATTTGCACTAAAAAAACTGTTTTCATGGATATATATGAAAAGGTGATTGAATAAAAAAGTATTAGTTGATTCACTAAAATATTTGACTGACCTAACCAAAGAGTGACCGCAAAAAAGTCTGTTTTTTAACCTATTTTTTAGACCACCCTAGCGACCTGGGGAAAAAATATAAAAATATGTTACAGTTATTAAATTATTCGTCCTTGAAAACCAAAGTGAGCATCGATTTTAGTTTTTTCTTTAATTTCAGAAAATTACCTCTATTTAGTGGTTGAGAAGACCCTAAATAATAAAAAATAAAATAAAATACTACTAATTATAAAATCATTTTTCATTGTATTCTTTTTACAAAATAAACCTTACGAAAGTACATTTCAATGCTGGTATTTGTAAAATATATAACACAACATTATTATATATTTCTCAATAAGAAAACATCCCTTACGAAGGGTTCAATTAGAAGGAGATAATGCAATATCCTTAACTTAAAAAAAATCTTGTGTTTAATATTCTTCTTATATGACTCAAGATAACTCATCCTTATAATTCTAATTTTTTCTCGAAATTCACTTCTCTGAAGGGTGCAAAATCATCCCCTGAAAATAGTAAAATTCAGACACTGTTTTTGAAAATCATTCTTACAACATATAATTTGTACACAAAACGTAAAAAGGGTAATTCACTAGATTCCTACTTATAATGTAGTAGGGAGGATCATAGATCCTCCGTTATGTGGCGCATAACAAACAACATTAGAGTTGCTATAAGTAATATATACAGTGCCGAACTCGCTGCTGGTATTTCTTTATTTCATTGCTTTTTCCCGTCATTTAAAGGCAGCAATAGTTATTTTCAAGATATTTGGCTTTATCCATCAATGGGTCCAGAGGTTGCCTCTCAGGAACTGACTGATCTTGCCTTAAGTGTCTGAATCACTACTGGATCTTGCTTTAAATGGCTATAACTCTAATCTTGCCTTAAGTATCTGGAACACAGATTTTGCCTTGAGTGACTGGATTTAAAGATCTTGCCTTAAGTGGCTGGACCTGACTGATCTAGCCTTAATTGGCTGGATCACCACTAGATCTTGCCTTAAGTGGTTAGAACTCTGATCTTGCTTTAAGCGGCTAAAATTCAGATCTTGTCTTAAGTGGCTGGATTTACAATAGCTCTTACCTTATGTGTATGGAGAGCTAAGATCTCACTTCAAGTGGCTGGAACTGCCTGATCTTGCCTTAAGTGGCTAGATCACCACTAGATCTTATCATATAAGTGGAAGGATCACAGCCCTGTGAAGTTGTACCCCCATTATTAAAAATTAAATATTTTTATGAGAGTTCTGGGTGCCTTTTCAATAGTTCTGAAATATTTTTCTATGTTTTACCAATAGTCCTGGGAACTAAAGCATTGGAAAATCACTTTTCAAAGGGGGGGGGGGGTAACCTCACCCGGCTAATTTAAACAAAAAACAGGGTTAAGAAAATTGCTAGCTCTACACTTTTTACAAAATTAGCTTTTTCTTGCACTATTGTCTGGTTCCATAAGAGTTCTCAAGTTATTAGAAAACATTCCAAGTAAATAAAAAAAGTATTAAAAAAAACATATTTTCAAAAATGGCAAATGTGGACAAATTTCTCTTTTGAGTAATGAAAAAGTTCTGTTTAGAGTTTTGGACCCATCAACATGAATTTCACAAAAAGTACCATAATCATTTTCGATCAAGTCAAAATTCAAAGAATGATGGCACTTTTAAGAAAAATCAGAATTTTTAAAATTCAAAAATCTTGCGAGTTCTAAGATTTCAGACCAGAGTTCTGGACCTAATAATGACAGCCCTTCAAAAAAGGTTCATGACATTTTTTGATCAAATCAAAAATTAGAAGAGCTATCGCACATTTAGAAAATCCCAAACATTTTAAGAAACCTCAAAATTTTTAACTTTACGATTTTGAGAGTTCTGAAAGTTCTGATTGGAGTTTTGGACTTCTTCATGACAGCTCTATAAAAAATTATATATAACTTTTTAATCAAGTCTAAATTCGAAAAAATATGGCACTTTTAAGAAGATCCAAAATTTTGGAATTTCAAAATGTTAAAAATTCTAAGAGTGCTGATTGGAGTTCTGGATTTCTCCATGGGGGATCTACAAAGAAGTGTTATAGAAGAAGTGTTCTGGACTTCTTCGTGAGATCTGTATAAGAAAGTGGTATAAAACCTTTGATCAAGTCAAAATTGAAAGAACTACGGCACTTTTAGAAAATTCAAAATGTTAAGAGTTCTGATCTGAGTAGTGGTCTCATAAATGACAGCTCTATAAAAAAGTTTTAAAACGCTCTTCGCCCATATAAAAATTCAAAGAAGTATGGCACTTAAAAAAATTTTAATTGCAAAAAGTTGGAGAGTTCTTGTCGAAGTTCTGGATTTCTCAATGAGAACTCTACAAAAATATATTTTGAAACTTTTCGATCAAGTCAAAATTCAAGGAACTATTGCACTTTTGGTTACCCCAAAACTATTTTAATAAATTCCAATATTTGGAAATTTATCGATTTTGAGAGTTCTAAACAGAATGGAGTTCTGGACTTCTTCGTGAGATCTGTATGATAAAGTGGTATAAAACTTTTTGATCAAGTAAAAATTGAAAGAACTACGGCACTTTCAGAAAATTCAAAATGTTGAAAGTTCTAAGAGTTCTGATCTGGTCAGAAAGAAATTAAGAAAGTGGAGAAAAGAAAAAAGTAATGGGAAAGAATTTAATTAAAAAAAGAAACAGTATACTGAGTTGTGTGATCAAATGAAAAAGGAAGAAAATAAAAGGTTCAAGGAAGAGGCGGAGAAGGCTAGGACGGAAAAATACGTAGGGAAGGTAGTAAAGAGAGAAATAAAAAGAAGAAAAATAGTAATCCAAGATATTAAAATAGTAGAATGAAAGAAATATTTTTTTGATTTGCTAGGAAGAGTAGAGAGAAAAGGTAGAAAGTGAGAAAAATATGGTAGAGAAATAAATGAGGAAGAGGACATAACAAGGGAAGAAATAGTTAGGTCTTAGGAATAATGAAGGATGGAACGGCACCTGGTATAGATAAGGTTCTAAATGAAGTATGGAAATATGGAGGGAAGGAACTAGAGGAATGGGAATGGATAATGTGTAATCAAGTATGGAGAGGAGGGGGGTGGCCAGAGTTAGGGAAAGAAGGAGTAGTTTTACCAATAGTAAAGAAAGGAAAATGAGAGGAGCTAAAGATTATAGGGGTGTGACGCTGACTCCAACACTGTATAAAGTATATATAAGTTTTTACTACGATTCTTTGATTGAATGTACTAAAATTTTATTTTATTATGATGATAAATTGACATAGTGCAGTGCTGCGAACACTCAAAAGTGGTTATTTCGCTGAATCAATCAGTATCCTTTCACTGATTGCCAGTGACCTATTTTTAGCCATTTGAATCAGTGAAATTTCACTGATTCAGATTTAGAGAGTATAGTACCTTGGGCCTAGTGTTTGTGGACTTGAAGGCAGTGTTGAACTAATTAGACCGTGAAGCTCAAGTCAGTAGACTCCCCGCAGGGTGATGAATGACACTGAACGAATGAATGCCGGGCATAGTTACGAGATTTCGGCAGGTTAAAAAAACTAACATTATGATATCATTGATTAATGTAATTTTAATTAACATAATTAAATCATTTATATAATTACAATAAATTGAAAAAAAGTTTCAGGAAAATCGGTGAATATTTGTAGTAATAACGTGGTAGTTTGTAAAAAAAACGAGTATTCTGTTTTGAATTTGTAGACCGCACGGTTGAATATTTTTTACTCATTTTTTGCATACGTCATCTAAATTCTCATATCTAGAAGCAGACAGAACCGATTTTTTATTAAAATCATTACATTATAGATTATAATCTAGATTATACGCGCCAAAAATGTATATAGAGCTCACACTGCGTGTTACTACTACTGTTCTGCCCTTTTTGATTATTAAGCAAAATATAGACGTTTTATCGAAAAAATGATTCTGACTGCTTCAAGATATGATTATTAAGATAAGGTATGTGCAAAAAGAATTTATTTATATAATTGCCAAAAAATGAATAAAAGATTCAGGAAATTTTTTTAACGTACAATTTTTTGCCCCATCAAGTCGTAGGAATTCTGAAAGATTATTTTCTTCAGGATATTATTACTTTAAAACAAATCATTTCTTTAAACAATTTTTTCCCGTGAATGATAAACAAATATTATTTACTGCAATTGATCACACAATCAACAAATGGTGAAAGTATTTTCTTTTAAGATATTTATCAATTGAGTACTCCGATATTATTTTAAGGCCGCAGAATTGAATATTTTTTAATCATTTCTTGCATACGTCATCTATATTCTCATATCTTGAAGCAAACAGAGCCGCTTTTCAATTCAATCATTACCTTATAGCTTATAATCTCGATTATGCGTGCATCTAAATTAAAATTAAATCTAGATTAATCAGCATATTGAGCTAACACTGCGCGTTATTACTATTGTTCTTTCTTTTATCATTGTTAAAAAAAATATAAACATTTTATGGAAAAATAGCTTTGCTTGATTTAAACTGTATGGTAATTTAGATGGGGTATGACAAAAGTTAGACAAAAATATTCAACGCGTGGCCTCAAAATTCAGAACGGATTATTCAATTGCTAAATATTTTTTAAAAATTATTCCTTCACGGTTCCTTGTTTGTGTCATCAATTGCAATAAATAGTATTTTTTATAATGTACATGAAACAAATTGTTTAAATAAATGATTTGTTTTAAATTACTAAATATCCTAAAGAAAATAATCTTTCGGAATTCCTACGACTTATAGGGGCAAACAATTGTGAAAATAAATGTTAATTATTTAAACAAGTAAGACTAAATTCCCTAAAGACGTCCAATATTCCTGCACAGGTTAAATAATTTTGCTCTATCTTCTATTTATTTGTTGTTAATTATATAAATGAACTGATTTTGACAGGTTTTTTATTTAAATATTTTTGTCTATTTTTTAGCTAAAATGTTTGTATATTTTTTAACAATGAGAAAGGGAAGAACAGTAGTAATAACGCGCAGTGTTAGCTGAATATGCTTTTCAATATAGATTTTAATTTAAATCTAGATGCCCGTATAATCTAGACAGGCTCTGTGTCCTTCAAGATATCAGAATGTAGATGACGTATACAAGAAATGATTCAAAAATACTCAACCCTTTGGCCTAAAAGCTTACTTTTCCAAAATATCATAGTTATATGTTTGAAAATCTTTTTAAAGTATGATGAAAAAATTGAGATTCCAAAAAAAACCGGAAAAAATGGTGATTTCACAAAAAAATTCATATTGTTTTTTGATTAAAAAGGATCAAAATTCACCTAAGATAACTTCTAAGGTATCACTTTAAGAAAAAAAACCTGGAAGTCTGTTACAAAAAAGGTATTTATTTTTAGAAATGAAGGTAGGAATTTTGAGAAAAAATGAACTTCATGTTCTGGCCAAAATGTAACAAAAATATTATTCTCCAAAGAAAACTCTTACAATGTTTTGATCGAATATTGTCGAAAACTGTCAAAGGCACGTAAAAATCTAATAATAAAATAAACCTAATATTTATCTTAAATTTATATTTGTGAACATATTATCGGTGAGCCCACCCATGAAAAAATCGTTCCAACGCCCCTGATTATCGGCACAATCTTCGCAAATCATGTAACTGAGCTGGTCGCAAGCAGCGCAAATGCAATTGCCGCAAACTTCTCTTATCTTTCGATCATTTAATCTGAAATACAATACTCATTTTTTGTGTGTACTCGCTGCAAAACTCTTGCATTAACAATAGCTTGCTCAAGAATCCCAAAGAAAATTCTGCATGGTCATCTGTGTGTCCTTCCAGTGACAGTACAGGAATGACAAAGTTTGTCAAAATTGGCCTCGAGCACGAGACTCCAGAAGGCGTTGATTCAAACTCGCATCCTCCATATCAACATCCTCGCTTTAGCTTTTTTCTTCTTCTGTAATTTATTCAGAATAATTGCTTTGTTCGTCGTCAGAATCATGCTTAATGCCATCTTAATCGTTCGCGTCATCTTCTGCGAGTAATTCCTCGCACATAGGGCAAGACCGCAAATTGTACGCCATCTGATTGATTATTTAATTGATCATAACATAACTTATAAAAAAAAGTAGGAAAATTTTTTTTATACGTACCTGATTCTTCAATCTGAAGTCGAAAAGCAACGTAAAAAAAATCAGTTAAAATTTCAAAATTGAATCATACGCGACACACTGGGGTGCAGGTGGTCCCACTCGATTGCGAACGACTGACAGTCGAAGACTGATGGTTTGAGCACAACGCTGCTACACTGTAGCTACGGTGGCAAGATCGAAATTCAGCTAAATGTTACACTAGACCCTCTTTTTCTACGTTTAGGTACTTAAAACCAATAAATTATAGCCTGAGTGTGCATGTGGTCCCAGTGTGCCGAATAAGGGTTAAGCAAATTATTTGTTTTGAAGTACTGATATACGGAAGAAAATAATCTTTCAGAATTCCTACGACCTACAGGGACCATCAATTATGAAAATAAATAATAATTGTAAAAATGAATAATGATTGTTTAAACAAGTCAGGCTAAATTCCCTGAAGACGTTCATTATTCCTGCATACGTGAAACAATTGTCCTGAATCTTTTATTCATTTGTTGGCAATTACATAGATTTTCAACATGAAAATTAAATGAATCCACGGTTTCATTATGTCATGTTTTTTAACAGACCGTTATCTCATAATAATGAAAGTGTTATTTTTTCGTTATTACGGAAATCAAAATGACAATCGCGTCTAAATTTTGAGCCCGCACGATTCAATATTTTTGTGTAATTTTTTGCATACGTCATCTAAATAACGATAGCTTGAAGCAAGCAGAGTCATTTTTTCAATTAAATGTTTATATATTGTTTAATAATCAAAAAGGGAAAAACAGTAGTAGTAGCACGCAGTGTTAGCTGCATATACATTTTCGGGGCGTATAATCTAGATTATAATTTAAAATGTAATGAGTTTATTGAAAAATTGGCTCTGTGTGCTTCAAGATATAAGAATTCAGATGACGTATGCAATAAATAAGTAAAAAATATTTAACCTTCCAGCCTACAAATTCAAAACAGAATACTCGTTTTTTTACAAACTACCTCGTTATTACTGCAAATATTAACCAATTTTCATGAATATTTTTTTCAATTTATTTCAATTATATAAATTAATTAATTCTGTTAATTAAAATTGCATAACTCAATGATTTCATAATATCAGTTGTTCTAACTGGCCGAAATCTCATAACACTGCCCAGCATTCATTCGTTCCGTGTCATTCATCACCCTGCAAGGAGTCTTCTGAATTGAGTTTGACAAGGGTGAGCCGGCTCGCTGTGGACATGCATGTACAGCTCTCACTGGGTGTCACTGTTATTATTCTCTATTGTTCTCTACGCTTTTGATTATTACACAAAATATAAACATTTTATCGAAAAATCGGGTCTGCTTGATTTGAGATATGGTTATTTAGATGAGGTATGTCCTAAATTGCGCTATCACAGGAAATAGAGATAAGGAACTAAATATAAGACTTTATGTAAATAGTTGTATATAATTGTATAAACAGAAAGGATAAGATTGTAATATATATGAGCGGAAAGATGGTAAGGAATGGAAGTTATGTAAACCCGTATGGGACACATTATGAACAAAGAAGTTAATCCAAAACTCTTTTAATAAAATCCAAAATTTTGAAATTTAACAATTTTGAGAGTCCTTAATGACTCATTAATGACAGCTCTACAAACAAGTTGTATGACACCTTTCGATCATATCGAAATAGGAAGAAGTATAGCACTTAAAAAAAATGTTAAAAATATCAAAATGTGAAGAGTTCGAAAAGTTATGATAGGACTTCTGGACTTTTTCATGATAGCTCTACAAAAAAGTGTTTTAAAACTTTTCGATCAGGTCAAATTCCACAAACTATGGCACATTTAAGAAAATCGAAAATTAAAAAAATTCGAAAATGTTGAGAGTTTTAAAAATTCTGATTCGAAAATGTTGAGAGTTCTAAGAATTCTAAACCAAGTTCTATACTTATTAGTGACAGACAAACAAAAAATCTGCCCGATTCGCGCGCGGCTCAGTTCGCACGCAAGTTTGAGCTCGCCTAGGGCGCGTGAAGATTCAATCTCGCCCTTCGCGCTCGGATATTTATTCTTTGCATTTGGAGTGCTTGAAAAAAACCTTAACAAAATGATCTCATTTAGATAGCAGTATTTATATGCGTCTTTATATTCTGAGTTGTCTACTTAATTAAGTATAATCAAAGATTAAGTTTCTCAAAGCTCTGTAGGCTTTGAGGTACACATTCTCATCGTGACACTCGCGCTGCGCGCTCGATTTCCGACAGACATTTGTAAACAGGTTTTGCTGCAGAACAATGCGATTTTAGAAAATCCACAACCCATTTAAGAAAACCCAACATTTTGAAATTAAACGGGTTTCAGAGTTCTAACTGCTCTCATTGGAGTTCTGGACTTCTTATCAGGTCAAAATTCGAAGTATTACGGACTTTAAGAAAATGAGTAATTATGGAATTCCAAAATGTTAAGAGTTCTAAGAGTTGTCATTAGAGTTTTAGACTTTTTCATGACAGCTCTATAAAAAATGATAAATAACTTTTCAATCAAGTATAAATTCAAAGAACTATGGGACTTTTAAGAAAACCCAAAATTTTTGAATTTTAAAATCTTGAGAAGTCTAAGAGTGCTAATCGGAGTGCTGGACTTCTTCGTGAGAAATCTATAAAAAGTTGCATAAAACTTATCGATCAAGTCAACATTCGTAAAATTATGGCACTTTTGAGAAAATCCATAATTTTAAAACTTTTCCATCCAGTGAAAATTTGAAAAACTAAGGCACATATAGGAAAATCGAAAATTCTAAAATGTTGAGTGTTCTAGGAGTTCTGGTCGTAATTTTGGGCTTATTTATGACAGCTCTACAAAAAAGTTTCATCTCACTTTTCTATCATGTCCAAATTCGAGGAAGTTTGGCACTTTCAAGTAAAAACAAAATTGTAAAAATTCCAAAATTTTAAGATTTCTAAGAGTTCTGATCGAAGTTCTGGACTCATGGATAATATATCTACTTAAAAGTTGCATGACATTACGATTCTATCAAAATTAGAAGAAGTTTGGCACTTTTAAGAAAAAAAATTCGTAAAAATTCCAAAATGTTAATAGTTCTAAGAGTTCTGATCGAAGTTCTGGACTCATGGATAATATATCTACAAAAAATTTGCATGACACTTACGATTATGTCAAAATTAGAAGAAGTTTGGCACTTTTAAGAAAAAAAAAATTATAAAAATTCCAAAATGTTAATAGTTCTAAGAGTTCTGGTATTCTTCACGACAGTTGAATAAGAATGTGTTATAAAACTTTTCGATCAAGTCAAAATTCGAATAACTATGGCATTTTAGAAATTTCAAAAACCTTTTAAGAAAACCTAAAGTTTTAAAATCAACGATTTTGAGTATTCTAAAATTTATGATCGGAGTTATGGATTTCTTCGTGAGAGCTCTACAAAAAAGTGTTGTAAAACTTACCGATCCAGTGAAAATTCTAAAAAGTAAGGCACGTATAGGAAAATCCAAAATTCCAAAAATTATAAAATGTTGAGTTTTAAGAGTTCTGATCGTAGTTTTGGACTTATTAATGACAGCTATACAGACAAGTTTTATGTGACTTTTCGATCATATAAAATTTCCAAGAAGTTAAGTTCTTTTAAGAAAACACAAAATTGTAAAAAATCCAAAATGTTAAGAGTTCTATGAATTCTGATCAGAGTTTTGGACTTATTGATGATAGCTCTACAAAAAGTTGTATGACACTTTTCGATCATATCAAAATTCGAAGAAGGTTGGTACTTTTACGATGTAATACTCATTATTATTTTACACAATGTTATTATAAAATTAAATGCGTAAATATCTGAAAATTAAAATTTTAATGAGTTATAGAAATTATTTCTAGTCGAAATACACAAGAATTTAGATCAGATTGAACGCGATTAAGTTGTCAATAAACGTGAATTAAAATCAAATATATTCAAAGACACAAGTAACCAGATTGAAGTAAAATCGATATCGACATTAATAAACAGACAGGTTCACGACCATACACGCACACACATATATACATAAATATGACAATTTCAGTAAACACGATTTTTAAAATCCGTTTGCTATAAATTATTTGAGCAATTAATTTGTAATTTTAAAATTTAATGTACAAGAATAAAATTGTTAAAACATAAATAAAGCATCGTTCAAAAATGAAATTGATATGATAACCACACAAGATATTATAAAAATTCTAACGTGTCATAAAAAATTGCGAGTCCAAATAAATATTAAAGAATCAAAATGTGTAGATTAAATACCAGTGAAATCAGCGGAGAAAAAACTGAACGTGCAACCTTTGAAACTGAAGATCGTCGAAAGGCATATCATTATGGCGGTTTGTCAAGATGGATTTCTTATTCTAGGAAAGGCATATACTAAATTTCTTCTCGTTAAAACAATGTTGGTCGTGCCTCGATATCTTTGAAGTAATGAATATCCATAATGCAACCAACGATCATCCTTTCGAACTGCGTAATTGGATATCTAGACATGCATGACAATTAAATTCCACGAATTATTACATTCAGAGTCGAGGGGATTTGGCATCTTAAAAGCTATCACCCACTATTAATTAACGCCTCACTGGAGCACATTAAAAACCGAAAAACTCAAAAGAGACTCGATTTTGCACAAAAATGATAGGAACTCGATTTTATACACGTAAATGAGAAATACCTTTTCGTGTCCTCAGCGAGTAGGTAAAGTGTGGCTCAAAGTTTTGCCCTCAAGGCTTGAAACGAACAATTAAAATGTACGAATTCATAATTTCGCTCGCACTTATTACCACGCTATCAAAAGTCTCTTGCCCTACGTTACGCATTTTCTCACAAACGGACATTACTGATAGGTGCTTCAAGTATTATCGAACGATTATCCAATTATCGCGCGTATGGCATAATCAATTAAATAAAATGTATCCTGATTGGACTAAATCGAAAAATTCGCATCTCTCGCTAGGCGGAAAGATTTTTAAATAATAAAATATCGCCTCAAAGAAAAAACAAAATTGTAAAAATTCCAAAATGTTGAGTGTTCTAAGAGGTTTGATTGGAGTTCTGGAATTATTTATGACAGCTGCATAAAAAAGTTTGAAAGCGTTCGTTTTTATTGTGTATTCTATTAATCATGCTTTTCAACTTCTGATAAATAAAATAACTGCAGGTTGAAAGAAAAAATTAGACTGTTATATTGTAAACCGCAAAGCAGTTTTTTTAAAATTCAACCATTAAATGCGCGCGCGGGTGTGTGTGTGTGTGTGACGTGTCACGAGAAAATTCGACTAACGCGGAAAATATCGCAAATCTGTTTTGGTCTCTATCGATAGTTTCGGAGTTGCTCTATCTAGCAAAAAAATCAGAAAAAATTTTTAAGTATTATTTATACCTATAAAATAGCTTATTTGATTAAATATAATATTAAGTATACTATTAAATATATTATTCAATATACTTATATATTTATGCTTTTTGGTTATTTCTTTACTGGAACACGACTGGGATACTGGGACACTACTTGTGAGAGTGTAGTTGTAACTAGAGGGGCAGGTTTTTAGAAGTCGCCTTTCACTGAGAAAAGAGCTCCGCTTCTAACGCCCGCCCTGTAAAATTCTAGTTTTCTGCATTAATCCCCTTTTCTCAAAGCTCTCTCTCCAAACTCAGAGACGGTTTTATTCTGTTCACCATTTGATAGATTTCAGGGCACAAATTCACAATAGACTCTCAGGCCAAAACTCCTGGCAAAAGTGCTTATTGAACTATGTTCACCAGTCGTCTTGTGCTTTCTTCTCATGACGATATTTACATCATTCAGTCATGTACAATTAAATATTTGGCCCTACAATATTATGACCATTACAAGTTTTATAAAACTTTTCGATCAAGTCAAAATTCAAATAACTATGGTATTTAGGAAATTCCAAAACCCTTTTAAGGAAACACAAAATTTTGAAATTTAACGGTTTTGAGATTTCTAAGAGTTCTGATTCGAGTTCTGGACTTCTTAATGAGAGCTCTACAATAATGTGTTATACAACTTTTCGATCAAATAAAAATTCAAAGAACTATGGCAGTTTTAGAAAATCCTTTTAAGAAAACCCAAAGTTAGAAAATTAACGATTTGGAGAGATCTAAAAGTCCAATCGGAGTTCTGGACTTCTTCATGAGAGCTCTACAAAAAAGTGTTGTTAAACTTTTCGATCCAATCAAAATTAAAAAAACTGAGGCACATATAGGAAAATCAAAAATTCCACAAATTCTAAAATTTTGAGAGTTCAAAGAGTTCTAATCGTAATTTTGGACTCATTAATGACAGCTCTACAAAAAAGTTTTATGCCACTTTTCGATCATACAACAATTCGAAAAAGTTTAGCACCTTTCAGAAAAAACAAAATTGTAAAAATTCCAAAAAGTTAAGAGTTCTAAGAGTTCTGCTCGGAGTTCTGGAGTCATTGATTTTTGGACTTATGAATAATAGCTCTATAAAAAAGTTTAATAGCACTCTTCGATCATATCGAAATTCGAAGAAGTATGGCAATTTTAAGAAAAATTGGAGTTTGAAAAATGACAGAATTTTGGCATTTCTAATAGTTCCGGTGTTTTTCATGCCAGCTCTACAAAAAAGTGTTTTAAAACTTTTCGATCAAGTGAAAATTCGAAAAATTCCAACATTTTGAGATTTCTAAGAGTTCTGATCAAAATTCTGGACTTATTAATGACATTTCTACAAAAAAGTGTAATGACACTTTTCAATCATATCAAAATTAGAAGAAGTATGGCGCTTTCAAGGAAAATCAAAGTTTTAAAAATTTCAAAATGTTAGCAGTTCCAAGAGCTCTGATCCAAGTTCTGGACTTCTTTATGAGAGCTCTAGAAAAAGCTATTTTACAAGTTCTCGATGAAGTCCAAATTTAAAGCACTATGGCACTTTTAGTTAATCCAAAACTCATTTAACAAAACCTAAAATTGTGAAATTTGTCGTTTTTGAGAGTTCTCAGCAGAATGGAGTTCTGGACTTCTTCATGAGAGCTCTACAAAAACGTGTTATACAACTTTTCAATCAAGTCAAAATTCGAAGAACTATGGCATTTTAGAAAATCCAAAAGTTTTTTAAGAGAAACAAAAATTTGGAAATTTAATGGTTTTAAGAGTTCTAAGTGTTCTGATTGGAGTTATGGACTTCTCAATGAGAGCTCGACAAAAAAGTGTTATATAACTTGTAGCGCGTATGTGCGAGCATGTGTGCATGCGTGAACCAGCATAGTAGCAAAGCGTACAGTCGGCATTTAGTCACTTCCGTTCCAGTCGCACTGGCCAAAGGCACGCGCACTATTGAACTTATCATTGACCTTTAGTTTACCTTAATAAACTCATATTATTACTCTTATGTATTTTAGTGTTATCATTCTTCATGCTATGTCCGATATACCACATGGCGAACAAGGATGCTAGAGACTAGCCAGGACAGTGCGTGATAGTGTAAACGGTTAATACTGGTGAAATAAGTCGGGGAAACAAAGCGATCGCAGAAATGTGTGATTGTAGTGTTAAAGTGTTTATTGGTCGGTATAAAAAATTAAAGAGTGTCAATCCGAAACCTGAAGAAAGGCCGAAGGTCGGTTAGGTGGATAACTTAAACAAGCAACAGTTGTGCGACGAATTAAAGAAGTGCAACGTCGAATTTGAAGAAAGTGAGAAATTCGAAACATTGCGTAGCAAGTTAGTCGACTACGTTAAATCAAATATAGAAAACGCAAATTTGGAGCCAAGCAAGAGCAAACCAAAATAAAAACATAAACAAGCATCGGACGATATATCTGACGACGAATCATTCGTATCAGCGAGTGAATTAGACGAAGATAGCGACATAGCGAATGAGAAATCAAGGTTAGAATGTTGTTTGCAAACAGACGACTGGGAACTGTTCATCGAAAGTTTGGAATTTTATTTCGAGTCTGAGGACACTACACGGAAAAAATGTGTATTTAAGGAATTACAGAGTTAGTTCCGATGTGGCGGATATGAGAAAAAATCGTTAATAATTACAGACCTATGTTATTTTAAATTCTACAGAACTGTTTCTATGAGAATTAAATATAATGCAGGAGTACGCAGCCTTATCCTTGCATGCGGGGCTCTACAAGGATGGACGAACCCCTTTTCCTAGCTTCTCGTGGGAACAACAATGACAACACCAAACATAGTTGTAGTAAGTGCGGTTCAAAACAACAGAACGCGCAAGGCTCCCGACAATGGGTCGGCCAACAATGCCGACCAATCTAGAGCTGGGGGAGCCAATGAAAATAGATTCAATGCGATGGATCGGCGGGATCACGCGACCTTTGGATGGGCGGAGCAAATGAATCACGACTTGCTAGTGTGCTACGATGCGAGTGTGGCCCATGAACGGGGTTACATGGCACGGCTGCATGCTCTGTGGTGCGAGAAACACCCGAAGCTATCGCACTTTTCGCAGCAAC
Organism: Belonocnema kinseyi; assembly: GCF_010883055.1. Taxonomy (NCBI): domain Eukaryota; kingdom Metazoa; phylum Arthropoda; class Insecta; order Hymenoptera; family Cynipidae; genus Belonocnema; species Belonocnema kinseyi. The sequence goes on along the minus strand of NC_046666.1, from coordinate 115,437,607 downwards.
GTCTGCGAAACAATGCTGAACTACTCCGTAAAAGGGGCTATGTAAGCGGAACGCCTACTCTACCACAGCTAAAACAAGCTGGCAACAAAGAAAGAGAGGCGACACTAAGACCAACCGTGGGCAGGCATCCAATGGATGAAGAGCGATGCTTTACGACCCGGAGAAACATCAACACCAAGGTTTTTTTCTCAATCCTAAAGATCAGGCTGAAATGGATGACGAGCTTCGTGGACATTATTCCGGTGAAGCCGTTCTCTGAGCTATCAATTATTGTGTATATAATGCAGCGAGAGCTTTGGCCGATGCGAACCGTAAAACAAAACTAACGGCTGAACATAAGACCAAAAGACGAATGCATCAACTTGCCATAAAGATAGGCTGGGCAAGACAGTACGCGTCCCGCATTCAATGTGTGATTGACTACATCACATCTGGCATTAATTTTACCGCCAAGGTTCGAAAGTTCGCGCGCGAACTCCGGACCAGTTATCACGCACTTAACAAGTCAAAGCTGCTGACCATCAGGCAGCATATTGTTGAGAGAATACGGATACGATCTGACGCTAAGAGAAGTCTAGAGCGGAGGGAGAGGTGGGTCAGAGAAAATTAACAGTTTCTCTCTGACACATCTCGACTCTTCCAAGACCCTCCAGTTACTGTCGAACACCCACCCAAACCAGAGGAGGTCGAAGTATTTTGGAGAGAAGTCTACGAAGTTCAGCATAGACTGGACGAAGTCTCAGAAAATATAAATAGCTTCAGGGAGCTATGTGTTGCCCTCATAACACCTGATGAAGAATGCACACCCATCACTACCGAGGAGGTGAAAAAAGTATTAAGAGGGATAAAAACTATTCCGCACCGGGACCAGATTGTATCAAAACCTTCTGGTGGAAGAAGTTTTCTTCAACCCATCAGCATTTGGCCCGTATTTTCACCTCATATTTGAAGTCGGAAGAGCTGATTCCAGAGTGGTTGGTGAAAGGGCGCACAATACTCCTGCCGAAAATAGGCAACTTAGCTAACCCGAAGAATTACAGGCCAATAACTTGCCTGAACACACTTTATAAGATATTCACAGCTATCCTAAAGGTTTATTTGAAGCGAAGAAAACTTACTGGCATCCCTGAAGATCCTGAGATCGTTGATAGAAGCGCCATACGACACCTTTGCGCTGGAGAGATTTATACATACCTGGGCGTGCCACAGAGCCGCATTCAGGATGTGCCATACATAAAGGACACTCTCCGAAGCAGATACAAAAGTCTCATCCGACAAATTTGGTCTTCCGAACTGTCGGCGAGGAACAAAGTATGTGCAACGAATATGCTTGCCGTACCGGTACTACTCTAGTCATTTGGAGTAGTTCCATGGACGAAGAACCAGCTCAGATCTCTTGATATCGGGACAAGAAAGGTTATGCACATGAACAAAAGCATGCATCTTTAGTCTTCCGTTCCGCGACTGTACATCTCACGCTGTCAAGGGGGTCGCGGAATATTGAGTCTTGAATGTCTTCACAATAGGATTATTCTGGGTACAGCACATAGAGTTGCAAATGGAAGAGCCCCTCTTTTTCAAATGGTCAGGAATCACGAAGAAGTGGGCAAGGGAACATTTCTGTACAAAGCAGCAGAGGAGGCTGCTGAAACACTCAGACTTCAGTATTAGGGGTGAGCAAAATGCATCAAATCTTATCTATCTCGAGTACTCACTCCTGAAAGCCCGGATCAAGAAAGCACAAGAGAAAAACTTTCGTGAACAGTTCATCTATAAGAGGATGCACGGTATCTTCCACAGAAATGTGAAGGATCAGTCAATGTCTTGTGAGCTAACGTTTGCTTTCCTTAAATCGCTCGGATTGAAGTCTGGTACAGAGGGTTTCATTTTTTCATGCCAAGACGTTGTCATTTCCATCTTAACATACCGTCGCCACATTTTGAGCCAAGACATTCCCGATGATAGCTGCAGGGTGTGCCATGCACACCCCGAGCATTTAGCTCACATATTATCTAGTTGTCCAACTCACGCGGGAACGACCTACATTCAAAGGCACATGCGGCACTAAGAGTGCTTTATTACCATCTCTGTCACTGCTACGGCATTAACCTTAATATCGCTCCTCTAAATGCTCCTAGGGAAATTGAGTCAATTGTCGAGAATGGGAAGTGCCGCATATACTGGAACTTTATATTCTCGACAATTGTTTCTGTTGCTCACTCGAGGCAGGCCTGACCATGGTTCTTCTTGACTTCGAGAAGTGAACCATGTTTGTTATTGAATTTTCGGCACCAGCTGACAAAAACATCATAACCAAAGAGAATGAAAAGAAAGAGAGGTATCGAGACCTTATAAGGGAGTTGCAACGATTGTACCCGGAA
>NC_046666.1:115412741-115435126 GCF_010883055.1 Belonocnema kinseyi | reverse complement strand
ATATGGACATACTATAGGCTTACAACGTATTTAATATATCTATAGCTGCGTTCTCCAGTCTCTAACGTGCTGAGTATATCTATTTTCTATATGCTACTACTTGCAATGTTCTGATTATATCTATTTTCATCATCTTATACCTTGTTGACCCAATATTTGCTCTATATTTATTAAGAGTTTTGTTGTTGTGTGGTTGTTGAAATAAGTCAAACCACTATTTATTACGAAATATAACATTTATTAAAACTATATACAAGGAGAAGTTTGGTCCTTGGAATTAACGTTTTGCTTGTTCGGAAGCGGAAAGGTATCTGCTTGTTGTTTTCTAGCGGTAAGCATTCGGGGGTGAAGATACGTACAGAGGGTGTGTCGAAAATTACAACAGTCGCTTCTGATTGGTTAAAACTAAGGCAAGGTGCTAGTTCTACTCAGGCTCATTGAAGGATCGAACTTTAGAACACCATTAGTAAAGATTTACAGTCCTAATTCTTAGTGATGGCACGAGCATCACGTCTGAGTGATAAATTCATAAATAATAGATTTTAAATCCCTACGTTTGACGACCATTTACTTAGTTATACAGACAGCCTGAACAGAAACCAATGGTTATTATAGAATTTACAATCTGAGAGACTAATGAACTCGTCTGAGATTGAAATTCCTTATTACTGTTAAGATGCAAAATCGTAGTAAAATAAAATACAACAGTTCATTTAAAGGTTACGAAACATGGTGAATAGATAAATTATAAACTAAGTTTCCAGTTAAAAAGAGATAAAATTAATTGTTCTGGCGGAACAAGTTTATTATTATAATCATGCAAGTATATAAATATATAAATAAATATATTAAAATATATATACGTCACGGGACGTGAAAAAAAATGTATTTTACAACCTTATTCTTTCTATATATGCAATTATTTCCAACTATTTACATAAAGCAGCCCCCTACCTCGACCGTGTATGCGTATTTAGTAGTAGTTTTCTTACGATCCGGCGGGGAAATTTCGGTTAAACTAATCCAACAGATGGCGCCACAAAAAGTAGGCCTGTATTTTTCATAGAATTGCACTAAGAAAAACCAAAAATAATAAAAAACTTGATGCTGAATGACAACAATATTTAAAACATATGCATGATCAGAAGAATTAATAAAAAATATATTACTTATATCCAATGATATCCAATAATATCCAATAATAATAATAATAATAATAGTTCAATAATTTATTTGCTGCTTAATCTTGAAAGCTTTTTTCTCGCTATATTCAGCCCCTAATAATTTTATTTAAAAATTTTAATTTAAAGGAGATATTGAATTAAATAGTTAATAAATTATATTATTGCAAACCTCATTTCTAAAATAAACAGACTGTAAGCTATTAAAATCTATAAACACACGTACTGTATTCATGGCGCAAAGTTGGAGGAAATGCACTTTTTTCATTCAAAAATGTCCAATGCCTTCAATTTTTTGCGATTTTGAATTTTTCTGTTTTAAATTGAAGATCATTAAATTCTACAGATCTTGACTCTCCGAACTTTCGTCTTCTCTATTTTCTTATTCATAATCTTTCCATTCAAAGTATGAAAAAATCTTATTATCTGTGAAAATTTTGTTGTTGTGACAAAATATTAGAATTATAGATTTTTCCAATTATAATTTCCTTCAATGGCCAGAACGACTTCAGATAACCCGTCAAATAATAACTATTTAATAATATTTGATAAAATATAACATTTTAAATTTTTGTATTAACACTGTTATTAACAATTCTTGTGACAAAATAATTAAACTTAAGGTTTATCAAATTGAAATTTTCTTTGATGGCCAAGTCAGTGGGTTATTGTCAAGATTTTGTATTAAGTGAATCTTAGCATGCAGTGTTATGATTCATTTCCAATATATTACGATTGATACCCGACTTTTCCAAGTGAAACTGCAAACATTGGGAAATTTTTTATGTAAATTGTTTATAAACATGTAAGTTGTTATGTTTCATTAAATATGATCAAAGATACATTTTTTAGGAATATCCGTAGCCATTGTAGCGATTAAAGGAAATAAATTTTTTGATAAAACCTTACATTTGAATATTGTGTCACGAGAACTATTTATAAAAATGGTTATTGTTAACTTTCAAATATTTTTGTGACTAGCAGTTATTCGTCCACCAGCTTAAAATATTTCCAGTGTAAAAAAATTTATATGCGAAAAGACCAAACTTTTGTATTTGTTTATCTAATGTGTTTACAAAAATTTAAATTGTTATATTTTATGAAATATTATTAAATATTTATTGTTTTAAGGAATACCTGAAGTCTTTCTGGCGCTTGAAGGAAATAATAATTTGAACATTTTCAAATTCTAATATTTTGCCAGAAGAATTTTTCATAACAATAGTTATTGTAAACTTTTAAATTATTTTTTTTTTTTATTAAATGCCATTCTCGCATTAATGTGAAGCAATTTTAGCAACAAAAAAATTATACCGATAATAAGACTATTTATTAATTTGTTTATCATATCCGTTTGCAACAAATAAATGGAATGATAAACAAATTATTTGTATTTTATAAGTCCCTAAACATTAATTTAAGACAATATAAAGTTTTCCTGATCAGTTATTAAAGCGTAAAAAATTTTTATGTACAAAATTTAGGTTTTTCCATACTTTAGGTAGAAAAATTATTAAAAAACAAATAGAGCAGAGAAAACTTCGGAGCGTCAAGCTGAACGAAAAAAATGAATTTCCTCCAACTGTGCGTCATGAGTACGGTACGTTTGTTTATAGAGTTGAATAGTTTATAGTCTGTTCAATTTAGAAATGCGGTTTGCAATAATATAATTAACTATCTAATTCAAAATCTCCTTTAAATTATAATTTTTTAACAAAATTATTAGGGGTTGAATGCAGCGAGAAAAAAGCTTTCATGATTAAGCAACTAATAAATGATTGCACTGTATAAATGTATATATGATGTTCGGTTCAATTAAAATAAATATATACATTATATTAAATAATATTAAATCCATTTTCTCATTTATTACTCTTTTTATTGACTTTTTACCAAATAATTTCCTCAGCCATTTTAATTAAAATTAATATCACTTAAAAAAATACTTTCTTCAAAACTTAAAATTGTTAAGATTTTAAAGGTACAAAGATTCTTTACTGTGCAACTTGAGACGTAGTCTTACATATTTTAGATATTATAATTTTTTTTTTGACATACGTCATATATTTTTTCTTAATTCTTCTGATAATTTATATGTTTTAAATATTATTGTCATTAAGGTCTTTAATATTATTAATTTGTTCATTTGCTACATTAATAATTTTAATAAAAAATCATTTTTTTTTACCTTTAAATCAATAATATGAGCAAAATAAATCACAAAAATATAAAGTTCAAACTGCTTTCAAAATGTTTTTCAGAATTAAATTTCATTCATATTAAACTGCATATTTTCATGACTTTTTCTTTTTTTAAATAATTAGTAATAGTTACTCTTATTTTCTCATCTATTTTTTTTTGTTTATTTCCAAACAACATGAAGCTTTTAATTCTTTTCGCTTTTTCTTAATGCAATTCTATGAAAAAGACAGACCTACTTTTTGTGTCGTCATCCGTTGGATTAGTTTAACCGATAATTCCCCTCCAGATCGTAAGAAAATAGAAAAGTGGGGGCGATGCGTGGGGCTGACATAAAATCTTATATTTAATTCCTTATCTCTATTTCCTGTGATAGCGCAATTTAGGACTAAACGGAGTAAACGACTAGGAGTAAACGAGTGAGCGAGCGAACGAAAGCGAGAGAGAGAGAGAGAGAGAGATCATGAGAACGCAAGCGCATCTTAGTCTACTTCACTCTTAAATTACCATTACTTACATCCTTACGCTTCTAATCAAAACGAGTTTCATTTCCTCTTTCTTTCACTTTTTTATACATCCATTTGCCTTTCTTCACATGCATTCTTTCATTCTTTCTCACTCGCTCCCCTAGCACCCTCCAACTCCTTCATCCATTCATCTCCTAATTCATCCTCCCCTAGAATCTTAACCACATTCTCTTTCCAGCTTCCTTTATCTTCCATTCCTCTCCTACATCCTTCCCCTACATGCTCCCATGTTTCCTCCTCCCATTCCCAAATTCTACAATTTCTGTCGTCTTCTTTTTCCCAATACGTCCCCTCCCTTACCTCGTTTCCCATCTAAATCTTGCTATTCTGGTTCACCTTCTCTCTCTCCATCCCTTTTCTAAATACTTTGGTACTCCTTCCTTTTTTATCATCTTATACCATTTATTGTATTTTTATCGTATTAATATTGGGCACTATAGCTAGAACGAAATAATAGTCCCAGAAAAAACTGAAGATACTGTTGAAGACCTTACATCCATATCTCTAGGTGACTTTCGAATCATTAAATATAATTATTATTTAAACAAATATATTGTTTATAATATTTATAATTCGTTTAAGCAATAAGTGAACAACAATTTAACCTGAATAACCACCAGACATATATATTCTAGAATATTTTAGAATAAAAATAAAAAATCCGAAAATTAAAAATTCCAATTTAAACAATTTTTATCCCCCCCACCCCACTCTGACTTGAAAAATCCCTTAAAAATGAATTTTAATATTGGGAGCTATAGCTAGAACGAAATAATTGTCCCAGAAAAAAACTGAAGGTATTGTTGAAGGCCTCTCATTCATATCTCTAGGTGATTTTCGAATCATGACAAAAAATTATTATTTAAACAAATATATTGTTTAAAATATTTATAATTTGCTTAAACTGTTGCAGGCTGATAATAAAAAGCAGACTTAATTAATTCAGAGTTTATTTTAAAAAAAGGTGAAGAGTGCTGTGGTACATACTGTACAAAGAAAACGAGTTAACTAACCAAAAGACGCGAAGCAAAGCGAGCAGGTCGTGCAGTCACTCTGTGTGAAGTTGGGAGCTTGCTCTCATCGAATTAAACGACCTCTGTCGGTACAGAATATGCACAGTCGGTAACGCGTCAAGTATTTGAATAAATTTGTGCAACACTCCCCCTACTTCAGTGTTTTCGATGCGCGTTCAATTACATTGAGCTTTGTTCGCAATCCAGTACATTTTTCGCAAGAAAGAGCTTTTGTTAGTACATCGGCATACTGCTCATTTGTAGACACGTAAACAGAATCGATTATATTTTCTCGCAATTGTTCGCAAATGAATTGATATCGGACATCTATGTGTTTGAATCTGCGATGGAATTCAGGATTCCTTGTTAATTTAATTGCACTTTGGTTGTCAATATTAAGAATAGTGTGTCCAACACATGCATTTCCGACATCTGACAGTAACATTTGGAGCCATAATATTTCTTTACAAGCCTCGCTTTCCGCTTTAAATTCAGCTTCCGTCGTACTTAGATTAACGCAGACTTGACGTTTAAAAGACCACGTTATGCATCCTCCATATAACATAAACACGTAACCTGATGTGGATCGGCGTAAATCTGGGTCAGCTGCATAGTCTGCATCGGAATATCTGATTAATTCATTATTTTCGCATTCAGATTTGAATAAAAGTCCGCAGTTTGATGTACCTTTAAGGTAGCGAAAAATACGCTTTACCGCTTGCCAACCTGATTCGTCATAATTATGAAGATATCTACTCACGAATCCAACTGCGAACGCAATGTCTGGTCGTGAAACCAACGCTAAAACAGAGCTGCCAGATCGTTGATGAAATTTACCCCCACCATACCTACCGTTTGGGATCCGCAAAACAGAAGGTGCATGATTACCACTGTGAGTTCGTGTGTAAGCCGAAAATGCACGATTCGACTTCGGTTTTCTGCTGTACGATAATTGCCGATCTGAAAGCTTCGGAAGACTTCGGTGGTCTTTTATTTATATCTCGATCCCCATTTGAATGAAATGGAAGAAATTGGCGAATTTAATGTTTCGCGTGATTCTTCGTTTCATGCATGAGTCGATTTTGAGGATATGTTTTTCAGGTGTATTTAGTATGAATATTATTACTATTATATATATTATTAATTTTAATATTATAACTAATGTTAATATTATAATTATAAAATATAACATTCATTTTAATTAATAGCTGACTAACTTTTAATAGAAATAATTAAACTTTCAACAAAAAACAATTTGTTTTCTGCAGAAAAAATTTGAATAAAAGACAAAATTTTTTAAACATTTGTTAAAGTTTTTTAAAACAAAATATTTAAATTTTTAAACAAAAAGTTAATTTTTTATCCAAAACGGCTGAATTGTATATGAAAAAGGCATTTTCAATCAAATTCCTACACTTTGCACAAGAGAAATTTATTTTCCACCAAGTCTAATTTTCTATACAAAGATTAATGTTTATTCATAGTTAAATTTTCGACAAACAAGATTAATTTTCTTGTAGTTAAAATAAATTATTTTTTAAATAAAAACAAAACAAAAATTCTACAAAATAGTTAAATTTTCAGAAAAGAAATTTTTTCATCTAAATTGATAAATCATCAAACAAAAAAAGCAAATTTTTAACAAAGCAGTTCCACTTTCAATCAGAAAAATTGAAAAAATAGTTTAAATTCTTTGAAATTGCTTTAAATTGTTGAAATTAATTGATAATTCCTTGAAATGTTTTAAAACATCCTATAATATTTAAAATCCTTTAAAATGTCTTGGAATTTTGCGAAGCTCTTGAAAATTTCTTGCAATTTTAAAAATACCCTAGAATATTTTAAATCCTTTAAAACCTCATACTAAATTATTGAAATCAATTGAAAATTCCTTGGATCTAGTAAAATATCCTGTGATGTATCAAATCCTTTAAAATCTCATAAAATGAATAAAAATTTAGTGAAACCTTTTTAGACATCCTCAAATATTGGAAATCCTTTGAAATATTTTTAAATCTCTTGAAAATTCGTTGAAAATTCAGAAATACCCTAAAATATTTCAAATCTTTTACAATCTCATACTACATTATTGAAATAAATTTAAAATTCCTTTCAATCTATTGAAATATCCTAAAATATATAAAATCTTACAAAACCCAAATAAAATCACCATAATCAATTGAAAATTCCTTGGAAAATTTTAAAATACTCTCAAATATTACAATACCTTCAAAATATTTTGAGATACCTTGAACTTTTTTTAAAGAATTTTAAACTACTTCTTTCAAATTCTTTGAAATTTCTTAAAATTAGAAAAATAGGATGAAAATTCCTTGACATCTTTTTAAAAAATCCTCAAATATTTGAAATCCTTAAAAATCTGTTGAAATTTCTTGAAATTGTTTCAATCCCTTGAAAATTCCTTAAAATTGATTTCAAATTCTTCATGTCTTACGGTCCAATCCAATTTGTTTCATCAAATCATTTTACAATTCCTTAAAATTTTGAAAATTCCCTGAAATATTTCAAATCCTTCAAAATATCATATTAAAGTACTGTAATCAATTAAAAGTCTTTGGAATCTTTAAAATTGTTCAAATCCTTCATAATCTTTTGAAATGCCTAGGATTTCTTTAAGAATTTCTAAATTACTTTAGAATTTTGAAAAAATAAGCCTTCTAAAAATTTGTTAATTCTTGGAAATTGCTTTAAATTATTGAAATTAATTGAAAATTCCTTGAGATCTTCTAAACCATTCTCAAATATTTAAAATACTTGAAAATCTTTTGAGATCTCTTGAACTAAATCTAATTAATAATCTAATTTTCAACAAAGCAGTTCCACTTTCAACCAGAAAAGTTGAAAAAAAGGTTAAAATTATTTGAAATTGCTTTGAATTATTAAAACTATTTGAAAATTCCTTGGAATGTTTTAAAACATCCTAAAATATTGAAAATCCTTCTAAAACTTTTGAAAACCCTCGATATCTTTCAAGCATTTCTAAGGAACTTTGGAGTTTTTTTAAACAAATGTGATATGATTGTTACAATTCTTTAAAATTCCTTTAAATTATAAAAATGAATTGAAAATTCATTGAAATCTTTTTAAGCATCCTCAAATCTTTGAAATCCTTTAAAATCTTTTGAAATCTCTTGAAAATTCCTTGAAAATTTAAAAATACCCTTAAAAATGTATATAATTTTATAATTATATAATTTTATACAAAAATCGTTTCAGAAATAGTTAAACTGACTTCCGTTCCTGGCATGAAAGTGTAAAGTAGTGGGAATTGTTGATGCTGAGTTTTTCTGATATTGTGGTGAAATTTGAGGTGAGTGGATTGTGGAAGTGGATATGAGAGGTTAATTTAGGGATTGTGAGATTGCAAGGGGGAGGTAGATATTTTGGAGGATTGAGACAGATTTGTGTGGAAATTTGTTTGGAGATTTGTGACATGGTGGGAGGACTATGTTGACGGATTGGTAGTAGCAGGGTTGGGTAGTGACAAAGAAAGGCGAGACAGGTACCAGACATCGACGGTAGATAGAGGCAGGGAAGTATAGAAGGCGGGAAAGTTTGAATTTAATTCATGGCTAGCGGAGCGAGTATATCCGCGGAAGAAACAGAGAGCAGGAAGTGTTCAGTACGCCGAAAGAAGAGATAAAGGAAAGGAAGGCAAGGGGGAAGTACAAAAAAACTATAGTAAAGGAAAGATTAGGAGCGAAAAGCGTAGGGTCTATAGAAACATTTATCAAAAGGAAGAGAGGGGAGAGGGAAAGCAGTGAAGAGAAAGAAGATATCGGGGCAAGCATAAAATATCAGAAAATGTTTAGATCGCTACCGGGAAATCAGAGTTTGGTAGGGAAGAGCGATAATAGTAAGGGTGCTGACGGTAGCGGACCTGAAAGTAAAGTGTCAATGAGAAAGGGAAAAAAAGCGTAGAAATTTTTTTGTTTTTGCACTGGAAACGTTTTAAGATATTGGATGAAAGACTGCTAGTCACAAAAATATTAGGAAAGTTAATAATAACAATCGTTTTAAATAATTCTCCTGATCAAATATTCAAATTTAAGGTTTTATCCAATTTTAATTTTCTTTAATCGCTAGATTGGCTGATATTCCTGAAAAATTTATCTTTTATAATATTTAGTAAAATATAACAACTTAAATCTTTATAAACAATTTAGATAAACAAATTCAAAATTTGGTCAATATCACGTTGAAAAAAAGCTGGTCCCTACAAATGAATAATTTAGAAATAGAATTCCTTTCCGCAGCCATTGTATTCAGAGGTATTTTTTGTTTTAATAACTTTCACTTGTTTTAATATTCCCTCTCACAAATATGTGCATTGGACTAAGAGTTTTCTTTTCACAGTTGTATTTTTTCTGCATTACATTACATTTTTTCTTATTTTTTTCGTTTTCTATTTCTAGGATTTTGTGTTAATAATAGATGTGAGCACTAAGTAATTTTAGGCAGTTTTAAAAAAATTTGTTGGGTTTAATATTTGTCCAATAAATGGTGTTCCATTAAGACAAAATGGATGCATTAAAAGTTCTCAAGAAGACCATCCGATTTTTTTAATTTTAATTCCAATGAAGGTGTGGAAGATTTGGCGCAGTATTTAAACAAAGAATTTAATTTAAGCGATAAATAACTGGAAAAGGTTTTACAAAAATTGAATCATGATTTTATCCTTCATTTTAAAAGGAAATGGCAGAGTCCAGCATTTAGTGAAGCTTGTTTCAACAACAACAACAAGTAATGCGGAAGGCCTAACTCAGGTGACATTGCAAAATGCTCTACTTCAACAAAACGGAGGAAATTAATTAATATACGTGAAAAATATACTGACCTCGAAATAAGAGAGGCTTTTTTACGCTCGCGAAATCTATGTGATAGGAAGAAAGTATCAGACTTCATTAATTCAATTTTACCTTCCGATGAAAATAAAAATATGAATGATTTCCCGATTCCTTACACATCAGAAGAAGTTTTGATGTTAATAGAAGAAGCTGATTTTTTCTAACTTGAAGTTAATTTTTGAAATATGGTTGTGATGGTTCTTCAAGCCATAGCACATACAAGCAAAATAAACATGATCCAGATATGGTGGATAAGTCTCTTCACGGTTTCAATGGTACTACTACGACTTCAATTAGAGAATTTGGTAAATTCTGTAGTATGCAAAATTCTAATCCATCGTCAACATTATATTGCAGGCCAAAACTATATAAAATCGCAAAAGAAACCCCAGAAAAAACCAATTCAGTAATATCATCAATTCAAAAATAAATCGATCAAATGAAGCCCACAATAATAAAGAACGGTTCCGGTACTTTTGTGATAAAAATTGTTATGATGTTGACGATGCTCGACAAAAATGTTTGCCATGCTCTTTCTGGAACTTTATCATCTATGATTTACTACATTTGTCAAGCTACACCTAAATAAAGAGATGAATAACTCAGATAGAGTCAAAGACAAAGTTATAGATATCAAATCATATGATTATGGATTGTCAACCCTACATGCTAGGATTCACTTTATGGAAAATCTTTTACATATAGCCTATCGACTCGATTTTAAGAAACGGCGAGTAGATTCGGATGTATATAAAGATTTGCAAAAGAAGGCGAAGACTCGAATTTGCAAAGCTTTTCATCAGAAGACAGAATTGCTAATAGATGCAGTAAAACAAGGCTCAGGCGCATCCAATGACGGGAATATCGCAAGAAGATTTTTTGTAAACCCTGAAATAACAGCAGAAATTCCAGGGATAGATTAAGAGTTAGTGGAAAGATTTGCATACATTCTGCATAAATTAACAAGTACAGAGCCAACTGACTTGGAAAAATTTGAAATATATACTATGGAAACCGCAAAACTGTATGTACGTTTATACCCTTGGTACTACATGCCTGTAACTGTCCATAAGATATTATTGCATGAAGCTGATGTTATGAAACATTTTCCATTACCAATTGGACAGTTTTCGGAAGAACCATGTAAAGCTCGGAATAAAAACTACAGGGATATTCGAGAGTTCAATTCATGCAAGTTTTCTCGTGTTGCTACTAACACTGATTTATTTTATCACGAAAATTATTTATAACAATTGTTATTGGTAAAGTTTCTAATATTTTTGTGACTAGCAGTCATTCATCCAATAGCTTAAAACATTTTCAGTGAAAAAGCAAAAAATTTATTTGCAAAAGGGCGAAAATTTTGAATTTGTTTATCTAATTTGTTTATAAAAATTTAAATTTTTATATTTTATTTAATATTAATAAATGTTTATTATTTTAAGAAATACCTGAAGTCGTTCTGGCGATTGAAGAAAATTATAATTTGAAAAAATCTGAAATTTTAATATTTTGCCATAAGAATTGTTTATGACAATAGTTATTTTAAACTTTTAAATTATTCTCGTAATTATATATCATTCCTACATTAATATGAAGCACTTTTAGTAAATAGAAACTTTGTTTACCGATAATATGACTATTTGACAATTTGTTCATAAAATTTGTTTATAACAAATAAATGGACTAATGAGAAAATTATTTGTATTCTATGAGTCCCTAAACATTCATTTAAGACAATATAAAGTTTACCTAATCAGTTATTAAAGCGTAAAAAATTTTTATGTAAAAAATTTCAGTTTTTCCATACTTTGAGTGAAAAAATTATTAATGAACAAGTAGAAGAGACAACATTTCAGAGCGTTAAGCTCTTCAAAACTTAATGAACTTAAATTAAAAAAAAAATCAAAATTTGGACCAAAATTGAAAGCTCTGGACATTTTTGAACGAAAAAAGTCTTTTTCGTCCCACTGTGAGACGATAGCTGCCCGGGCGCTGATTGGCAATAATAAAATTGTGAAAATTTGCTTAAAACTTAATTACTTTTTTTGATTTCATTAATAAATAGATGTGTATACAAATCTCGAATCGTGATAAATGTATAGTGAAGATTTCCAACTAGTGATTATAATAAAGCTATAAATTAATGACGGCAAAAGACATACAGATACAAAATTTATAATTGTTTGAACTTTTGTAAACGATTGATAATTAATTTTAAATAATATATCTAATATACAATATGAAAAGCAAATGAAAAAAGCCTCCAAAGAGTGAGCTTTTTGGCGTTATTTGAAAATTACCTTGTTCGAATTTCACTATTTCTCAAAAATAATGATTTACATTTTTTTAAGAAAAAAATTATAAGTTTCATCTTTATGAAAAATTGCTCATGCTCAGAAATATTGTACATTTTATATGAATGTTAAACGTTGTAAAATAGTATAAAACACCTAAGAACCAAACCTCACACGAAAGTTAAAAAAATTTATTATTGAGAAATTGTCAACATTCACGATCAAATTTCTGAGTTCCGTCGTTTAAAATTTTTAATTTTCATAAAAAATTATATTTCCTGTCATTGTAAAAAGTTGTCAAGTAGTCTACAACGGGAAAAAACAAAATATCACGCCAAGAAAAATTGTAATCGATTTAAATTATTTATTTTAAAAATATTTTATTGATATTCCTGTTAAAAGTTCGCTTATGAGGATGGCTTTTTCAACGAGTTTCAACTTGTCGGTTTAGCGCAGTGGTTAGCTCTCCCGACTGTTAGGCGTCAGATTTAGGTATAGATATGTGTAGGTTTGATACCCCGTAGCGTTAGAAATTTTATTTGTAATATAATATTTAAAAATGTAATATATATATTTACTCTAAACAGGACTATTAATATTTAAAGTCAAAATACTCGTAATCATTTAATATTTATTTTTTAAATACTTTTTTTTTTGTCTCAACGACTGCGTGAAAATAGTTCATGTTGTCTGTGTGCTGGGCGTGTGAAATTTCATATATTAATATACACCATTTCTGTAGTAAAAGAGAATCAAATTGATCCCCTAATTCAGTGACAGATGCTCTTCATACAGTTGAAACCTGAATCATTTAAATCCAGTAAAGCGCCAATTGAATCCGTCCGTGTCGATGCTAGTCGGATTCCATCCCAGAAGCCCCGGCCACAGTTCGATTTAAAGTCGGGCTCCCCGGCCAGCTCCCAGGTTAAAGCGTGGCTTAAAGAATTAAAGCGTCTTAAGAATGGGCAATTTATTTATTCTTTCATAAAAAATAAAACATTCATATTTTATGTTGATGTTAGACATCGTTACTTTATGAACCTAAATTACTTATCATTTATTTACTTACTTTTGTTTTCGTTCTGAAATCTTAGAGTGTTGGAAATTGCTCGATGCCTCCGAACGAGACGAGTGCTTTTCACTTTCGGAATATTTGATAATTAAAATCACAGTTTGATAATATTTACAGGTGAAATCACAAACACTCCCCACAATAACCCCAAACTAACCTACTGGTCATCTACTTGTGTTTAAGAGGTTGAAGATGGAGCTCGACTGAAAACAGACGTACAGCCAAGTTTAGGGTACTGCAATCAAGAGGTATATGAAACAGAGTTGGTTTGAACTACATAACATATAAGATATTAACCCTGTTGTAGACATTGAATAATTCTCCAAGTTGAGGGCCAAGCTTGCAAATGGGCAAACATTTGGCAATTTCCACACGAGCAATGATAGCAAGCATCAAAATATTATAAATTCATAAAGAGAAGTTTGAGCTGACACTACATAAAGACAATTTTATTCAAAATATCAAAAAAGTTTAAAAATTAAGAATATCTACAAGGAAACAATAAATTTAAAACTGAAGAAACACTATGTGTTATTTATAATAATAATATATAAAATTATCTTTTTTTATATTTATATACATCTTCATAATATAAGTGAATGCACCTTTTTAACGTTAAACGAATATTTTCAATATCAAAATATATTGATTTATAAGTAAATAAGTGTACGTCTAATTCAAAGAAGCTATATTCTATTGAAATTATGATTGTGGAGCTTCATAGGAAATCATTTTTCTGTTTTAACCTAATCAGCATTCTCATTATAATATGCATTCGCAATCGGAATCATAGTTCCGATGCGAATATTTACTAACTCATCCACCGGTACTTATTAGTGCATCCTCTTCGTCATATTGCTACTGGAACCCAAATAGTCATATTGACATACTCACATTACTTAACATTATAATAGGAAACTTGAAAATATTGGTATTAAACCAAAAAATGAGTGCCAAGGAGCAGGGTGTAAAGAGAGAGATACAGAGAGCGACATATACATATATACCTTGCTTAGTGTGGGACTAGTAGGGATATCAAAGGGGAGTTTTTGGAGTTTAGAGGAATTATGGAGATGGCCGCACAAAAGGAAAACCCGATTTGAAAGAGAAGGTATAGAAAGCATAGTTGGAAATAGAAGGACCGAGAGCTATGGAATCAGTCCATTCGTTCGTACGTTCCATCTTTTTCAATTCACTCCGCAATTTTTTACATATGAGTAAGATCTTTCAAAATTTAAATACTCTGACATTTATCTAACAGAAACAATAGTGAAAAAGCGTGAAATTAAATAATATTTAAAATGGTTTGGATTCGACGATTGTCATAATAGTTGGATAAGTAATTCAATATTATAAAATATGTTCACGTGTATGTATGTGTGCATTAAATATTTTACTGAAAAAGGAATATTTTTCCAGTTAAATATATGTTTTTATATTCACGTATATTCCCTGCAAAATTAGTAAATAAGTAAATTCTACTCCTGTTACTAATTTTTCTTTAATTTTGAAAGAATTTTTTAGGTTTATTTTACAGATATTTCTCGCATTTCTTCAGAAGAAGAAGACCTTTTTTATGAGTCATTGAAAATTTTTTTATATATTTCTAATATTATTTGATATTATAATAATTATAATTTTATATCATAATCATTTTTATTATGTAACCAATCCTAGAATCATCATCATCTGTACCTCTTCCCATTTCACAAGTTCAAACGCCACTCATGTGCAAACGCGCATGCTTGTGTGAAGGCACGCGTTTCCGAGCGTTGATCGAAAAATTCTGCATAACCCATATTAAAAGTAGTTCAAGTATAATCCCTTGAAATATTTCTTATATTAAAAATACGTGACGTGCGCCGAAGAAAGGGGGCTTACTCTAAAAAGTGAGATTTTGCAGGACGAGCGGTTGAAGTCGACGAGATAGACCGGACTTTTAGGAGAGAGGGAAGACTCACGAAATCTTCCCTCTACACTTACCACTCAGATGCGGCTCACGGATGGGTTATAGATGAGGCGCGTGGATAAATGGTGAGTGTTGGGAAATGTTTCACGGAATCTCGAGCTCTCGAGCCAAAGCTCTGTTACTCGGGTACCGAGTAACATTTTTAATTAAAAAGAGCAGCTCAAAAACTATCGAAATGTGTAAAAACCTTCATTTCGATTTTTTTCAAGCAAGCCCCCTTTCTTCGGCGCAGTTCACATATTTTATTTTATATAGATACCGTGCAAAATTATTTTAGCTTTAAAATTCTATAACAATTGGAAATAGTCTAGTTTGAAAATAGTCAAATAAGGTAAACGTCCTGCTAATCGTGATGCCAGCTTTCCTTCTTTTTATTCAATTAAAATAAATGTGAATTTTATTCTATGTAGAAAATACTAAAAGTGAGTTATTTTTATCATCAAATGTTACATTTTACATATTTTCGTAACAATATCTTCGAATTATAATTAAATTTCACGATTACTGGGACCGCTACAATTACTGGGATATTCACCTTAAACATTTTTAAAGTTGTTAATCGCACGATGAAAAAAACAGAATAACACTTCTATAGACGGATTTTAGATTTAAGTCAGTCAGTTTGTAATGTAAGACTTTAAATTGTTAAAGTGAGAACATTTAAATTTGCAGTTGATCATGTTGGAGTACACTGATTTTTAATAATTTAGGTTCGCATATTTCACTTAAAAATTTTCACTTGTAAGAATCTTTTTTTACATACTATATATTTTTTGAACTTTTTTAAATTTATATTTAATAACAACTTCTATCTCTACTTTTTACTTTTTCAACATAGCAAAAAAAGGTGTTTTATCTTCCAAATTTTTAAAGAGTATTTATTTTTAATGGAAAATATTTTTAGCACTTGGTACTTGTTGCACTTATATATAATTATGTATGTGTGACGCAATATATTGATTTTTCTTTGGTACTTTATTTACTTACATGGAATTTCTTTCAGTGATCTAACATTATACAGATGCATTTTATTATTTCTAAAGATGCAGTTAAAAGTATACCATATGATTTACTCTCGGTTTCACTCTACATTATTACTTCAACAAAGAATTTGAATTTAATCATAAAAATGATTTAAGTAAAATTGAAAGTTGAACTTTGCCAATGTCAAATTAATTATAACATATAATTTACATACAATTACTAATTTCAGTGAATTTCACACATTATAAAAATATTGTCTGTTCAAATATCGTGTATTTAGAGAGAAAAAGGGAAATTTATAAAAGCCGGGAAAGACTGTGGTCTCTGTTACTTGAAAAAAATGTGAATAAAGCAATTTTTATGTTAAAAATTGAAGAATTCAAAATGCAAACCTTCACACTTATGGATTACCTAAGATTAGTTTGTGTCCATACTAAAACCAAATTAAATTTAGACATGTAAAATAATCTAGAAATGAAAAAATTATATCGAATACATATTTCAAGTACACAATTTTCTTATAGTTTTAAAAATTCATTTTTAACAACACTACAACTTAAAAAAAATGCGATGCAAGTGAGAGAGAATTGTATTTTTAACCTTCCCGCGCAACTTACTGCTTGAGCTATTACGGATGCGGTTGAAGTCACCTTCAGCAGAAGTTAATGACATTTTTATAAATTTTTAACGCTGCAAAAAAAAATTGCGATTACTCCGTGAGATTCTTTGTTTTTTATAAAAACTAGTTAATTGTTCAGGCATTCCACAAATATGCGTCACCCCTCTGCAATCGCACCTCTTTGACAGTTTGTAATAACATATTCATTGGAATGTATCCATTTGCTTTTTACCGACAGGAAGCTTACATCATATTTTTACATTCATACGTTTTGATGCTTTTTTTTTTATAAACAACAGGATTGTTTACAAATTTCATAACTACACAGTTATACAAGAATCTGAATTTAGGTAGAAAAAGGCGGTTGACTTTCAGATGTAACCAAAAGGATCATTCGCCAGTTAAGAGTCGAACTGATTATGGTAACATGACTTTAAGTAACGCGCTTGGTTGAAAGTCAACTGCTTTATATACGTAAAACGTATTTTATTGGTTAATTTAAGACAGAAAGATTGTTGACTTTTCGTCAATGCGTGCATGTGAAATGAAATTTATAGGTTAATTTAAGTCAGCTGATTCTTGAAATTCATCAAATTTATGCGCTGCGTCCAGTTATTAGGAACATGAAATGAATATCAAATTAAAAATTGAATAATTTTAGGAAATACATTTTTTTAATGTGAGCACTGAGTAAATTATTCAGTTATGCCTAGTAAACCAAGTTGTTTTATCCTCCAAGTCGATGAGATTAGTAGAAGGGAAAATGAACTATGAAACTAAACAAGGCACTTTTATCCATTTCAAGCTACCATGTACAGAACATCAATCTTCAATCCTTTTTCATATCTTTTTTTATCACATATGTACCATTATTCTATTTATACTCAAAATCCGTTGTAGATCTGAGTACATATATAAAAACTGGAAACATTGACGAAACCACTATCATGAGCTCAGTGTTGATAGCTACTATTTAGCGCTATCGACGCCATATTGGCTACTCTCAGCTGATCTCTTGGCTCTTGTTCTAAAATCGCCGAAATCCGTATAAGTGTTTGCGCATCGCCGCATCGCATTTCGGGCACGCCTTTCTGCCAGCACAAATTTAATTTCAGAGCCTGCGAATGAAAATCATTCCAAACTTAACATACCTGTCAGTTAATTATCACATTACTCGTATGTCAGATACGCGACACTGCACTTAAGTTCCATATCTGGTTGAAATTAAGTGAATTACTTAATTTAATGCAAAAATGAAATTCATCTACATTTAAAATTCATCATTTTGTATTATTGTGTATGCGTCACTCAGTTTTGCCTATTTCTTTGATATAATTAATGTGTCTCTTCCTTTGATGTATGTCGCCAAACGGTTTCTATGGAGATAATCTCACATTTTTTCATGAAGAATTTTTACAAATACGTCATACGTTGAGAACCCTCAAAAAAAGGAGTGGAGTAGCATATAAGGAGATCTGAAACTAATTTGTTCTCAGTCCAGTCTCCACCTTAGTGTGTTATGTTAAATCGTGAAGAACTAAAAGTGTTAAAGTATCGAATAAATACTCATATACATGGCATTCAAGAAGTTATGAAATGAATTGAAGGAAATTACAATCACATCCAGTTTGTAAAAAAGTGAACAGGAAATAAAAAGTACAGTGTCTATGTTTTTTTTCTATGAAACTTTTTCTGTAAAATTGAATTTTGTATGCAGTCATCCGCGGTGCAGCATCTCCCTGAGCTCTGAAGATTGGAGGATATTCAAAATGTATTTTACAGACATTAAATCAGTTTTCAATGCTGCAGTGACTGAAAGATAGATTTAATTTGCGAATTTTAATCTACGTTTTGGTTTTCATCATGGTGGTAATTTGGTGTCCTTAGAGCAATCAGGATTCAAGGATTCGTATTGTCCTTTTCTAATTCGTGAGTTTACATTCAGGGACCTGAAGGAAGTCAGCCTGTGTATCGATCAACGATTCAATGAGTTGCCAGGGAAGCAGTTTCAAAGAGCAAAAGATTTTATAATTGAAACTGTCACAGAATATTTTTGGTGTAAAAGCGGAGTTCTCAGTGAAAAAATAATTGAATCATTCGTAAAAAAATTTTATGAAAAATTAAAAAGAGAGTGCTGTAAAAAATATGTTTTACAGTTCCTATATATTTTCAGACTTTATTGGCAGAGATGATTATATTTAATAGTAAGCATTTATATAAAGCTGTTATTCCAAAAACTAAAAATATTGGAAATGGATTCATTTTATTGAAAAATAAAATACATTAAACATCTACTTAGAGCTAAGAATGTACATTCATTCATATTAGGAGGTTACATACAATGTATGAATTTAAAAAGAGGCTTGTATTTGATTGAAACATATATTTCCATCAAGAAATATATAATTCACATAATCACAATAAGATTCTTTTTTTAAAAATCCAAATTACTTATCCAACTATTGTGAGATTCATCAAATCCCAACCATTTTACATATAATTTATTCACACGCTTTTTAACAATTTTCTCCACAAGGTAAATATCAGACTGTTGAATTTAAGATAGTTCTTGCTCATAAAAGCCACCAACAATAGGTTGATCCTCATAGTCCTTGAGAATATATATAAATGGTTCCGTATTTTTTACTTTATGTACTGTAAAAATTTCTGTTGTCCAATTTGGAGTATAACCTTTTTCAAAAACTTGTTTATACTTACTAACGCAAACTTTTCCTCCAATTTTAAATTTGGGTTTCTTATCATTACTCTTTACTTTGAAGTTTTTCGATATTCGCAATAAAATCTTGCTTTCATTTTGAGCAGTAACTTCATTTGGCTTCATTAAAATGGTTTGATGTTTAGTATCATTGTAAGAAGAAATTAATGTTGATAAAATTTCTAACCATTTATAATTTCCCTGTAAGCTGAATTTCATCCACATTATATTTTTTAATGTACGATTAAATCTCTCACAGATTGATGCTTTTAAATTACTAAACGATGAACATTAATTAACATTATAGGTTTTCATAAGATTTCGAGAAGTTGCATTATAAAATTCTCTTCGTCTATCAGTTTGCAGATTTTTCGGCACGCGACCTTGTTTCAGTACAGATTCCAATGCCGCAGTTACATCTTGAGCACTTTTAGTTTTTATAGCAAAAGCCGATCCAAATTTTAATAACACAGCCACACAAAAAAGTATGCGGATCTGGTAACAAGACACACGTATTCCTGTGGATTTTGGGGCGCTGAATTCAAATTCGGCATAAAAAATCACCCATCACGTCATGGTTAAGCCATAACCTCAAAAAATGAGGAAAAATCATGCACTGAGGCAAATAAATTTCAAAATAATGCCAGTGATGCAAATTTTCACTTCAAAAACATGTCGACAACTGTGAAGGATCAACCCTTGCCTGATATCAACTTATTTAACATAACTTTACCCAACAGAACCTGACCTCACATAACCTGAATTAACAGAAATTTATTGAACTACACGTAAAGCTCTGGAAGCATATTTTCCTAGTAGCAAATGTGTGCTACATCAAATGGGTCAACTCGAGCCTAACCTAGAAATAAATCGAACCTAGCCTAATCTAACCTAACGTCACGAAACACAATTAAACTGATTGTGTTGTCACGTTGTGTTTGCGGTACCGTTTGAATCAGTTTGGGCTTAACCTGCAGAGAGGTCAAACCTATCCTAACCTAAAAAAACCTGACCTAACCCAACCTAACCTAACCTAACTTAACTTCACGTAACACAATTGAACTCATTGTGTTGTCCCGTTGTGTTTGCGGTACCGTTTTATTCGCTTCGGCTTAACCTGCATAGAGGTTTAACCTATCCTAACCTAACAAAACCTGACCTGACCTAACCTAGCCGAATGAAATTCAACCACACGTGTAGCTATGTAAGCGTACGGTTCTCAGTGGTTAAAAATTTAGACGCACATTACTCATTTGAAGAAACTTAGAACTACAAGTAGAATTGACCCCATTTCAATTAACTTGACAATGTTTGTATCAATTAAAATGTAGAACTATAACTTAAGCATGCCAATGAATGAGAATTTTATTCAAAATTTTGTTCTCTCTGCTTTTCTTAAACTTAAGGGATATATTTATACTATCTTTCGTGTTGACATTTTATCTTGCTTTTTATCGTAATTAAATTGATTTATAGACCTACTTCAGTCTATTTTCTGCCTACTATAATCTGTCCTTTTTTCTTCGAAGGAACGATCCAAAGGGTTACGCTTACGTTTAAGACCTACATTCGTTTCCCTTTTCAACATCCAGCAAAAATCAGCCATCATGACCTCGTCCCATCTACCCATCCATTCCTCGTTTGGAGTTGTGTGGAGCTGCGTTGCTCACTAAGCCACTTAAGTTTGCCATGAAAACTATGTCATTGGATCAAATACCTGTTTACTAGCACGCTGCTTCCGTTACATTTTTGGGTTGGCTAGGTAAACATCCTACCAATTAGCCGGTGTTTGTCGCCAATAGAGTTTCCCTAATTCACGAGCTGGTACCTCGCGCTAAATGGCGATACATTTCTACAAAAGATAATCCGGCCGACTGCGCTACTCGGGGACTCACTCCCGAAAAACTGCTAAGGCAATCTTTATAGTGGCAAGGCCTACCTTGGTTAACTTTGCATTCCTTGAAATGGCCTGAATATCGTTACGCATCCAACTAGCAATCAAATTAAAAACAGCGGCCACTAAAGAGTCATATTTTGAGTGTGCTCAAAAGTTCAAGTACTCAAAACTTAATAAGCCTAAACCTGAATTTTCAACCATTTGTCTTAATGCGATTGAAATTCAACAAGCTGTTATATTATTATTAAATTTGTCCAGGGAAATTCCTTTTCTAATTAGATAAAAGTTCACCTTCGATCATTTCACGGTCGTCAGAAATTAACTCTGCATACGCTTATAGTCCGAGATCCCACTGCATTTTTTCGAAGGTGAGAACTGATCGTGATAAAAGTTAGTGTAAATGAAAGCTGACACGTAGGCGATTAAGAAACTGCCCGCCTGCCAGTTCCAAGTCGGTCATAGGTGCGATAAAATTGGACTTTTATCGGCAAATTTAATCAATAATCACCTGGTATGTCTGAACGTAATGAAATCTGTACCACATTGTAGGGGGCGATTAGTGTTTTCAGAAAATGTGTGATTGCCACCCTCCACCTGCTCAAGAAACCCTGGCCGACAGGCCTAAAGGGCGTGATTGCAGGTAACTTTCAGGGTATGCTAAGGAACGCGATAAGACAAAAACTAAATAAAAGGTGAAAGCCTCCTGTACACGAAAAACTCTGCCTGCCAAGGCTGAAGGTAACAGAAATATGCCGCAGACACATTTCTTTGCCGAATTTATTTGCCTTCGCTGTAATATTGTAGACGGGAGGCTACCGTAAGAAGAGGCTTCATCTTCGTTGCGGGCGTGGTCTACAGGGTGGGTGCCGTGCGGCGGGGAAGGCGACTGAGCCTCATTGGAAACTGTAAAAAGATCCATTACTCGAAATTCCCTCAGTAGACGGCAAACACTTGTGAATGGATAGACCCTTTTGAACAATACCATCAGGCTGTGAGCATACAGTAGCAATGTTATTCAATGGGACTCGAGGCACGTTTGTAAA
>NC_046666.1:115385218-115412641 GCF_010883055.1 Belonocnema kinseyi | reverse complement strand
GCGGGCAGTTTCTTAATCGCCTACGTGTCAGCTTTCATTTACACTAACTTTTATCACGATCAGTTCTCACCTTCGAAAAAACGCAGTGGGATCTCGGACTATTAGACAACGTTACTGGATTTTGGGAGCTCGCTTTTTGGTTAAACGACTGATCAAAGGTTGCCTGGAGTGCACACATGAAAGGCCGGCTCTGTCTCAAAAACTTATTCGGGACTTACCTGAATTTAGAATAACTCCACATCGTCCATTCATACATTCTGATGTGGACTATGTAAGCCATTTAATGTTCGCTTTGCTCCCGGTCGTGGCAGAAAGAGTTACAAAACTTACGTTGCGCTTTTCATTTGTTGTTGTACACGAGCTGTCCATTTAGAACTCGTTTCTGATTATTCACCTACCGATTTGCCCGTCACCGTTCAGCGATTTTTTTCAAGGCGAAGAAGACCTGTACACTTGTACGGCATTTCACGTTACTGACCGGAAGTTAAAAAATTCCCGTTTGAATCTTAGACTGGATGCTGATTCGCATAATGAATTTGCAATTCAAGGTACTTGGTATTTCATACCTCCTTCCGCTCCAGATTGTTGGGGTTTATGGGAGGCTGGAGTTAAGAGTTTTAAACACCATCTGAAAAGAATTGTAGGTGCACATACTCTTACAAACAAAGAGTGTTATACCCTTCTTACGCGTATAGAAGCTTGCTTTAATTCCCGTCCTATTGCCCACTTCTCAAATGATCCTGAAGAATTTTCCTATGTTACACCTGGACATTTTCTGATTGAAGCCTTTTCGACCAGAATTCCAGAACCCTCATTGGAATTTACTTCGGAAAATTCTTTAAATCGAAGGCAGTTAGTACAAAAACTTTTAAAAATTTACTGGAGAAGATTGGCTGTTGATTATTTACAGTCTTTACAAAATCGGTGATATCGTCCTGGTCTAATATAATTCGTTACCGTCTTCTAGATGGTTGTTAGGTCGAATAATTAAATGCTGCAAGAGAAAGGACGATTTAATACGTTCTGTTCGCGTAAAAACTGCCAGTCTGAAATACGAACATCCGATTACTCAGATTTCTTTGTTATCAGTCACAGCGAAAGAAATGAGCGAAATCAGAATAACTTTTATCAATTAGATTTCAAAGAAATTGTTCTGTGAACTTAGTGGATTATGGCGGGCGGCTAAAGCTATTAAATTTTAGTAACATTTATATTGTTCCTTTACGGTGGGCGGCATTTGCGTTTTTGACAAATACTCGATTAGGCACTTATTGTTTTTTCTTTTCACCGTGCAGTTACCACTCACGAGGCGGGCGTTATTTTCAAAGTTGTAATGTTTCGTCTTTATGACATTTTCTGCGATTGAAAATGATTCAATTTATCGACATCGCCAATTTCAAAGCTATTTTCGGTTTCCTAATTATTTAAATGAATATTTGAAGTCACGTGATTTCTCAGTTTGAGTGTGTGATGATAGCTTTGTTGCTTTCGGAAAGGTAGTGATAATATGCCACATGATAATGCAAGCGGTTTCAAAAGGAGCCTGTGCACTATTGAATGGACAAAATTGCTAAGAACATACAAAAAATCAAAGGCTAATACGCAAAACTCAGAAGACTCGAAAAAGGGCAAAAGTCGTTCCGAGTATGCCGAACACAAGTCTGTAAAGATACAAGCTAGCGATAGCAGTTATGAAGATCAAGGTACGAGATTGTACATTATAGATTGCTCAAGAGCTTGTTTGCCGTGAGGTCACTGATGACAAAAAAGATCAGTTTGATCCATATATGCGCATATAGCGGAATAGGAGGTAGCTTCGAAATCCTCTAGTTTGCAGAACTGATTACCAAAATTCCTCACTCTGAGGCCGACTAGCACGTCACAATCACATAAGATGTGACGTGCTGTCTCCTCTCGGAAGCCACATTTTCGACAGCGCAGGTTGCTGTCCCAGACTTCAAACCGAATTCTTTATAAATGAAACACGTATCCAAATTTGCAAATACGAATCCATAGAAAAATTTGGTTTTTTCATACAGAATTCTTTCTCAATTCATGTTATAATAGTAGTATGACCACGGAAATTATTTTGAAAGGAATTGAAAAAGAATTCGGACGAACACATCAAGAACTGAGGCGACATAAAGAAACTATAATTTCTGGTTTCACGATTCATTCAAAATGAATAATCTTTTAAGTTCCAGCCTATTCGTGAAGAATTCTTCTCCAATTCATTTATTGCTTTATGTGACTAATACACGAATACAGTACGTAATGAAATTGAGTAGGTACATAATGAATGACAACAATCTTCTTATACACGTAAACGCGATGCTAATTGCATAATTGTTCAATTCAGGTTTGATATCGAAGAAGTCTCGAAACCAATTTTTCACCGAAAAAATTAATCTTTTGTATTATTATATTATTGTTTTATACTTTAACATTTATTCACATGTTCTAGTTCACAGTTATTTGCTATTATACAATCACTACACTATTTATAATCGCACGCTATGAACATTTTTATTTGCACTGGGTTCGAACCCTATATGTTTCGCATTCCTAACGTCTAAAGCCTCGCGGCTAACGTAGCTGGAAGTATGAAAACAAAAATATGAAATATAACCTACAGCTGTGCAGGGCCATCTGCACATTTTTGTGACCCATTCTATAAAAAATGTTGCTAAGCTTGTATAATATATGTACTAAGACTTTAGATATATTACAAATTATTATTGAATATTTTATGTGATTAAATAAGATTTAAACTTAATTCCAAAATATATCAAGATATTTTAAAAGATTTTAGAGTAATCAGTATATATTTTAAGAAATTTTATCGACTTTAAAGGATTTCAAGGGATCTGAGGGGATCTCTTGAACCGTCTGTATACCAAACGAGCCCTCCCGTAGTGAATAAATTTTTCCTCTTTTGCTTATCATGCCAATCTTTCCTTTTTGGAAATATCACTTTAAATTTCTTTATGAATGATTATTCTTTCAACATGAAATCCCAGTGCATGCACGGGATTTCATCACTTGTCAGCACATTCTTTATTGAACCATGCAGGTTAATGTCGTCGATACTACTTTAACTCCCTTTTAGTGAGAGTCTGTTGGCCTCCACTGCAACCCTTTGCCTAACCAGAAGGTGCTGCGGTGTTATACCTGGAATAGTCTCCAATGCTGCCGTTGGAGAAATTTTCATTGATCCAGCAATTGCCAGGCAAAATGTCCTTTCCAGGCTTTCCAGCTGGTTCCTGGAACTTACGGAACCGGTTCTTGGCACCCCGATCAATGTGGCACAGGTTATAATTGGTCCACTGATTACCGTATATAACCAGTATCGCATCAGCATGTAGTTTCCAGGTTAATTTATGATCGAAAATGACACCTAAATACTTAGCTGATGTAGAGAATTCGACTTTCTTGCTACAGAACCTGAGACTCACGAGAGCAAATAGTTTCCTGCGTCTCGTAAAAACCGAAAGTTCAGTTTTGTCTAGGTTAACAGATAAGCCATGGTCGTTGCACCAACCCTCAACAATGTTGAGAGCATTTTGCATAAGCTCGACTACAGTCCCTTCATGCTTTACTGTTATCAAGATAACAAGGTCATCTACATATCCATGTGTATAGAAACTTAACTCATTTAACCTTCTTATTAAATCGCCAATGACAAGTGCCCATTGGCACTTGTCATTAAGGTGTTACTAAAGAGTTCATGGGGTGTTACTGAAAGCATCCTCTATGTCTAAAAACGCTGGTATCGCTACATCTCCTTCTCGTCACGCTTTTTGAACACGGGGGCTAAATGCATGAAGTGCGTCAATAGTGGACTTACATTTCTGCGAGGCAAATTGATTATTATGAAGACGTCTGACCGATAAGATTTCCTCCTTCAACTGAAAGTCCCTTCCCCGGCTTTGGTATAAAAATCGCTCTGACTTTCCTCCGTACCGTACGGGTATATTCCATAGCTATGAACGCCCTAAAGATGTTACATACCAGTCTTATTAGTACATTCAAACCTTCTTGGATCAAAGGAAACACATATTCTGCTACTGAATAGAGATTAGAAAGTCTTTTTGTTTCAAGTCGTTGAAAAAGTTTCAACTGCTGTAAGTTATTTTTTCTGGCATAAAACCGCACAACACTTCCTTTAAAGTTGCCTAATCTGTGCTCATTCAATCCAAACTATAGACTAAAAATTTAGAAAAAATCAAGATGTGTGGAGAGAAGAAGGTAATATCTATAAAACAAAGAAACCTCGCAGATTTCAAAAGATAGAATTACCACAAAAATGTGCAGGGGTACCTTAAGGTGCTTTCTCAGGCTTAAAAATAAGCCAGTGCATTTACAAATAACACGATTTTTTCCACAATTATAAATTTTTGCATCTCATATTTTAACCACATAATCTTAGTGGGTAAATTCAATCTTTCAAAGAGGGATTTTTCAAAGAAATGATCTGGTTTTTGTTTTATTCCAATTAATTGAAAATTTAATGCATTTTATGCGCCTGGGAAGTAGCAAATGACCACCCTAAGTGTACCCAGGGTGAAAGAAATTCTGGCTGCTCGTTTTCGAATGAAACTAGAGTGTTATTTCTTCGACGATACTTTTAACATCGCAAAAACCCAGGATCGAGCTCAGGATTTCATTAAGTGTCTGTCATGCCTCACCCAACCTTCCTATTGTTTGAGGTAAGAGTCGGTTGAGAGAACTTAAAAATGGTTGAAATATTAAGGAATTTTATTTCATTATTCTGCATTAAATGCATTAGGTAACGATAAGACAATTTAGAAAAGAAAGAAGAAAATCGGTTAATCCGTTCAATTTCTGTTGAGAGTTTTCGTTACTTATCCTCTCTTCTCAGATTCTACGTATATTCGTGGTATTTTTTGTATTATTCAAAAAAGGCGTGCATCGTTTGAATTTTGTTCCAGCTTGTGCTGTTTCTTAATACATGTATTATGTTTATTTAAAATTGTTTGTTTGTCAAATGAAATGAGTGTGAGAAGGTGTAAACTATAATAACACAGACCCACAAAAAAAGTCGTCCGCACGAGACAAGTGACCAGGATACTCTTATGGATTTTGAGCCGCTGAACACGAATAGGGTCTTAGAATTTGCTCTACACGTCCCAGTTTTCCCCTAGATGCAAAAAGTAGGGAAAAGCCTAGAGATTTTATATTCGCGCAGGCTATACCAAAAATTAACCTGCACGATACAAGTGATTAGGCTATCCTTATGGATTTTGAGCCGCTGAACCCGAATATGGCTTTAGAATTTGTCCTACACGTCTCAGTTCTCCCCTAGATGCAAATAGTAGGGAAAATCTTAGGAATTTTCTGGTCATACGGGCCATACAACAAATTTGTCTGCACGAAACAAGTGACTAGGCTGCCCTTATGGATTTTGTGCCGCTGAATCCAAATCTGGCCTCCGAATTCATCTTGCATGTCTCAGTTTCCCTCTAGATGCAGAAAATAAGGAAAACCCTAGCGATAATTTGCACGTTATTCTGATTATGCCAGTATGCGCGAAAAAGACACATCGATATTATATTGTTAAGTGCAATGACTTGTAGAGACTTAATTTGTACACAGAAATTCTTTAGTGTGCCTTCTATTTCCCCTAGTTTGAGTAATTCTAGGGAAATTAAAGGTCTTTCTCAGATCATATAGATTTACACGGGAAAAAATAAAATCTAATATCCTTTACAGTTTTGCGTCCAAATTTAGTCACATGTCCCGCGAAACTTTTTTTTGGTGGGCCTGTATGACCTGGAATTCCCTAAGCTTTTCTTAACATTTTGCATCTAAAGATATAATGGAACAAGCCCGAAAAATTTGGGGTTCAAATTTCGATTTAGCACGCAAATATGCAAAGGATATGGCATTTGTCCCCCGTAAAAATCTATATAATATGAGAAAGATTTTCAATTTCCATAGAATTAACCCAGCTAGGGGAAACAGAAGGCATACTAGAGCATTTCTGTGTACAAATTAAGTCTCTATAAGTCGCAACACTTAAGAATATAACATCCATGTGTCTATTATCGCGTATACTAGTATTATAAAAATAACGTCCAGAATATCCCTAGGTGCTTGCCTTTTTTCTGCATCTAGGAGAAAACTGAGACATGTACGAGAAATTCTAAGGCTAGATTTGGATTCAGCGGCTCAAAATCCATAAGGTTAGCCTAGTCACTTGTCTCGTGCAGACAACTATTTTTTGGGTGGGCCTGTGTAATTAATACTTTTAGTTAAGTGAATACATAAGTCACTTGGGTTTAATAAGATTGTGGAAATCAAAGAAGTTCTTTATGAAAGTGGTAAGTATAGATTCCAATTGCAAGATTTTATGTTCATATAATTTCATTAAACTCTATATACATACCACTTTCATAAATGAACTCCTTTCCTAAGCACAATCTTATTTTATTCACTGAACTAAAAGTATTAATAACATTGCACTTCTTTTACTCACTCATTTGACTCGACAGCTCGAAAAAGTTTTGTCGTTACCAAAAAAAAAAGAAACTCGCATAAGCGGATGAAGATAGTTTATCTGGAAAATGTGTTGCTATTGCAGTTTTGCACGTGTGAGAAGAGGACACGTAGCGGTGAAGCTGGGTTCACCAGAAGGCAGTCTTTGATTGGAAAGACTAACAAGTGTCACTGTTGACTGTAGCAGAATGCTAATAGGCCGTAACAAATCTTTTCGAATGACTGGTTCCTTTATGCCTCCGGACGAGCTTGGAAGAAAGTATCCTCCCCAAAACCCGAATATAGTATGAAAATAAATATAACAGTTTTGCTTCTAGTCCAGTAAATGAGGGATTTCACCTCAGAATTTTTTCACGGTGATCCGATTTTCATAAAAATTTGGAACTAAGTATATTTCACCCTCTAGGACAGAAGCTATATTGTGCTAATGTGCGCTTTTGCCCATGGGCGGTAGCCACTCCGTCTATGGGGTGGAAAATCAAGTGTTAAAAATAACTGCAGAAATCGATAAAGGGATTGAATCTAAGCAAAAAGTTTACGACATACTTTCTTTGAAAAATCAATAGTTTTTGAGTTACTCGTGGTTGTAAGTGATCATTTTTCATCCAAAAAACCACATTTTTCAGCGGTTTTCCTAGAACAACTCGGAAAACTGTAATTCTAAATATGAAAAATAATCTCATAATGAAAATGAAGCTTGTAAGAAAAGAAAAATATTAATTTTTTGTCATTTACGTGAGTGCAATAGGTTCTGAGATACGGCAGGTTGAAGGTCATTTCTTGTTATGGTCTAATTAATCAGCTAATTGAATTTTTTTAAATGCTGCAATAAAACTTATATTTAGATGCTTATAATATATTCGGAAAGCTTAGCAATTTAACCATTTATTTAAGAAAAACTCGAAATACAGCACGTTAAAAAAAATACAGCTCCGTGTAAACTTACCCCAGACGTTTTGAAACGTGTTAGATCTCGTCTTGTGGGATATGAACAACGTCGACATTTCTCCGAAGAATTTAAGTTGTTGCGCAAGCAACCTCCGGTTACTACAAAAAGTCCTTTACTTCGTTTACTACCCTTTTTGGACTCTTTTTGAATTGCTTACTCTAGACATCGTGAAACCACTTGCACACAACTCATGGGTCAACTACCTACTAATAGAGTTAATCGACCGTCTAGACCCTTTGCTATATGCGGCTGCAGTACCAATTTTGTCGGGGCAGATAGACAGCTCCGAACACTTTTTAATGAGGCCGCTGCTGTCTCATAGATTATCAGCCGCTATCTTACTGATAACGTAACTACATGGCGTTTCAACCCTCCAGCCACTCCATACTTCGGAAGACTGGCAAGCAGCTGTCCGTTCTGTAAAACATCATCTTCGTCGAGTAGTGGGAGATACTTCTCTGACTTTTAAGGCAATGACAAGCTTCCTCATCGACCCTAAAAAAATCGATTACAACGCTGGCAGCTTACTAGTAACATGTATGCAGATTTCTGGAGCAGATGGTCCTCTGAATATCTACAAGGACTTCACACTCGTCCGAAGTAGCAGAAGCCTGTTTTGTCAATCAAAACCGACGAGCTCGTGTTACAATCCAACCTTCATGCTATAATTGCATTATGAAACACCTTGAGAAGATAATGTAAATAGAGAATGACCTTCAATAATGTATTACACACGAATCAAATAGTAAGTAGTTGGATCTCAGAAGAATCTCATTGGTTGAATCAGTAGTTGACTTTCGCAGGATAAACGTCTAGCGGATTCATAGATTGGCGAGTTGATATGGCAAATGTATTTGTCAAAAAACATGTTACATAATTCCTTCTTGTTTATATACGTCCTTTGTAAGTTCTCCATGCCAATATGGGTATGCTCCGAATGCACATAGGCCCTACTTGTTTTGTTTGGGGGTATTGACTGATCCACTGGTAACGGATGTATCCGGTATAGAGAGAATTTGGTCCTGTGGATCAATGGAATGTCCAACAGGATCCTTATTGTTCCGTTTTTACAGATGACCATACCCTTGGCAATGGTTGCTCGTAGCTCAAAAAGGCCGGATGTAGTTTCCTTTCTCTTGAGTAGTGGATCACATCCAGTAATTCAGTGGCAGGTATTATGTAATCATCCAATCCCACCTCTAAGGAGTAGAGCATGTTCCGTCACGTTTCCGTCACAAACACGGTATACATGGCTTGATCAGCTTGGTTGGTCTTGTATATCATCTGCGTGAGTTCTCCTCGCATCTTCTTCTGTTCTTTCTCCAGCTGCTTGCTTCTGAAGTGGATCTTATTCATTTGTGCCCTGGTAACACGTCTGTCTTCCCATCAGATGCGTGAGGTTGGAGGCAGCCTGGTTCGTGTTGTCGATCTCTGCTTCGATACGTTGTCCATCACCATAATTCAGGAATCCAGAAACGGGTCCAACAATTCCTCCGATGAATCCCAGCATCAGTGCAGTTCGCCTTACTCTCATTCCAGAGGGTAACCTCGGGGGGTATTCTTTCTTGAAATGCTGACTCAATTCCAACATTGCTTCTTCGATTTGCTTTTGGTGGTTCTCAGCTGTATCGAACTTGGCATCCACGTGATATTCCTTAATAGTGCCGTCGCATCCATAACCCAACAAAGGTTGACAATATTTGGTTAGCTTCTTGTATCGAATTTGATATCCGATTAATGCTTCGTGTACATTGTGCAAATGAAGGAAGGTAACATACACCATCAGAATTAAAAAATCGGTAGTATAGTCGTGTAGATTTATTTACTGTTTTCGACCCTCGATGGTGTATTTCCAATTTCAACGTTCCGCCATTCATGACGTAGATACCCTCCCGAACTCAGCAGTGAGTTGCCAGGAGCTTATCAGCATGTTTAGTGAATCGCTTTCCATTGTCAGTTTCCAGGGTTACATTGTTGTTAGCGGTGAACCTAGTTTTGCGTTTAGGGGTCGAGATTTTCGATCACATATTTCTTTAGATCTTAATTTAGCGAAGATATATTGAAATGTCATGTGTCATATATATCATATATTGTGGAAAGCTTCTGAGTCATTCAGTGACTTTTTCCACGAGAAGCTGATTCTAGCAAACGTAGTACTAATTGAGAAAGAAGACTTGCTGGATTATCTGATTGACGGAATTGCAGATGCATCACTACATAATCAAGCGAGAATTCACTGGTTTACTCAAACGAAAGGGCTGTAATGCTGCAGTTTATATATTGCAAAATGCTTTTATGTTTATTGGTGTTTTTCCAAATTTAAGCAACTCCTCTTTTTCTCGCAAAACCCCTTCAGAGTGTGCGAGATCTAACTGGGGGGTTTATAGGTTAAGTTCCAGTTTTCTGGCTGAAAAGGTTCACTTTAGGTTATGGAAACAGTATTTTTATTTTTGAGCGAAAAGGTCAATTTCTATTTGGGGACGGCAATACGTTACATATCATTTATTTATTTGTTCGGGATTTTTCCTTTTTTTTATATATATTCGACAAATTAAGGATATCGCTGTTGGAGTTGACGGAGCAGGAGAAGAAAACGTAGATATGGAAACACAACTACAAGTATGGTTTATTTATCGGAAGTACGACAGAGGACGGACTGTCTGGATTGACCTGTTGGTGGATAGTCGTGGGCACACTATTTAATTGTACAACGTGTGTGAAGTGCGGATTTGATTCCCGCCTTAAAAACTCCCGCGACTATTGCTACTCAACATGGCGGCAGCAGCGTAGTTCATTGGTCAGCGCAGCGAACATCCTTTAGCAGTCGTCGGACGCGGACAAGCGCGGTAGGAAATCCTTTGGATTTCCTGTCTGGAAAAGGTGTTTGGAATGATCTTTTTTTTTGGCGTAAATAAAGTAAGACAGAAAAAATGATTGCTTAGTGACTATAATTAGTGACTAAATCTGTCGTTTTGGGTCGCGATGCACTACGAGCTTTCAATTTGGGATTATTGGCGTTACCTGAAGTAAAAGCTACAATCACTAAAGACGTGTTTAATATTGACGTATCGGTAGGCGAAATTGCTGATTCGTTAGAGATAAATTCGGAATTAGACCACGAGGTGCAATGAAAGGTTAAAAATGTCTTTGCTTCTAAAGATCTGAATAAAGAACGCCTGAAATTCCCAACAGTCAAAACCAAATTAAGTTTACGCTTGACAGATGATCGCACTATTAATCGTGACTATCGCGACTATCGCGACGATTATCTTTAGAAGAAAGAGAAAAATTAGACACAATTTTAGAGTACCTGCTATTCAAAGGTATTATTCATGTAAGCGAATTTCTTTATGCCTACCCTTATAGTAATAACTAAAAGGAAAAAGTCTAAATATAGAT
The DNA here is from genome assembly GCF_010883055.1 of Belonocnema kinseyi. NCBI lineage: Eukaryota > Metazoa > Arthropoda > Insecta > Hymenoptera > Cynipidae > Belonocnema > Belonocnema kinseyi. Next base: position 115,401,774 of record NC_046666.1, on the reverse strand, counting down.
AATGTGTAGATTATCAATTTTTAAACAAAATTACGTTGAAATATAATTACCTACTCCCGCTAATAAAAGATCAAATTGATAAATTGCGTGAGAAACTATATTTTATCTTACTTGACATGAAAGATGGATTCCACCATATCAATATGGCGGAAGATTCAATTCAATACACGTCATTTATAACACCCCACGGACAATTTGAATATACAAAGATACCTTTTAATCTCAAAACGGCATTGACAAGATTCCACAGATTCATTAACTAAATCTCTGATCTGCTGATTATATCCGGCGATGTTGTCGTTTATTTGGACGACATTCTGATAGCTAGCGAAACTTTGAAATCTCATTTCATAACTTAGGAAGAAGTTTTCGCGCTCATCGTTGAAAATAAATTCGAGCTGCAGTTAGATAAATTCAAATTTCTTCCGACTAAAACTGAGTACCTTGGATACGAAGTTTCAGCGGAAGGTGACAGTCCAAACAATCACGAAATTGAAACGGTTTTAAGTTTCCCGTTCCCCCCAACAACAGGCAGGTTCAGAGTCTTTTAGAACTGTGCTTTAACTTCAGAAAATTCATAGAGGGCTTTTCTGCCATTGCTAAATCCCTCTACGATTTGCTTTAAAAAAATGTTGCTTTTAATTCACGTCACGTTTCGAGTAAAAAAGGAAAGGAAAATTTGGTAATGGGATATTATGGATTTATTTATTAGAATAAAATAGTAAAAAATAAGATTACAGAAAATGAAATATAAAAACTTAGGCTACCTCTCATTATCTAAATGACAAGAAAAGATTGTTTTGTCGATTATATCACCGATGAGTTGTAGAACTTCGACGGATTTCTATAGGGTACATTTGAAGTTTAAGTTAACAGTAAGACTGCCAAAAACTTAAAGACAACAACCAGGGGTAAGTATGGGGTTTATATAGAAATAAGCCTCTTGAAAAGTCATGTACAAATGAAGAAAACTCGACTTGGTACGTACGAATCGAGAAAACTGGACTAGGCACATTGGAATCGTAAAAACTCGACAAGGCACCTACGGATGGAGAAAACTGATAAAGTTACGTACTTGTTTTGCTCTCAATGATTATGTTTCTAACGCGCTTTAAAATTTTAATTTCATCCCTTTTTTCATCTGTATTGATCCAATGTTTAAGAGGTCACACACCAGGTTTTTGTTGTTCCTTGTTTTTTTTTTAAATACTAGGATTTTGACTTATCTCATGGTGTTGTTTTTCTTTTTTACATATTGTTCTGTACAATTTAAAGACAATTTATTTTACTTTCATTTCAGTGATTATTTATTAATTTTCTCGTTTTATTCCCTTTGATTTAAAAAAACTCCAGGTTGGAGATACTTTAGATTGCTTGAGTAGTTAACTGTTAATTTAACTCCTATTTTAACATTTTAACCACCGATTCATTCATAATTTTTACATTTGGAATCTCATTACTACTTCATGGTTAATTTTGCAAGGCACTTCCAATTCGTTATGGCTATTAGATCTTTTACGCTTGAGAAAACACAAATTTTTCGTAGCGCAGTGGCTCACAAGTGCACTTTTTTATACTTTATAAACCACTATTCTTTAAACCGGGATTCAGTTTGCTATTATTTTTGTCTGCTTGCGTGCGTCAGAATTGACATGTTCTTTACTATGAATAGTTGTAGCTATAAGCATTCTGCTGTTTTGCGTGTGCTGATCTTCTGTTTTTTCTTTGCGAGTGATCCTAGGTCATTTGTCGCAGTTGGATTATGTTTCTCCCATGAAGCGGTCGTAATGAAGTATTAAGTTATCGAGTGCAGTTCTAGTACAGCTCTCTTTATCTGCTACATACTCGCCAACTTGTCGGGGGCTGGGTTCGAGTTGCAGCTCGGTCAGAAAAACACAGCCAGTGGTGCCTTCCCCCTCCATGCTACTACCTTCTCCGCTTCTCGTCGTTTAAGAGCGGAAGGCGAGAGGAAAATTATCGCTAGTTGACTTAACTAGTTTCAGTTTTTCATGCCGTCTAAGCAAAAAATTGTTTATGTAAATTTCGAGATTGGTATTTATTCAGGTATACGTAAAGCACTGAACATTTAAGTTATTATAAAATGTTGTCGATTTCATTTAGGTCAAAGTTATATCGATGCAATTTTACATTCCAAGTCGGATTTTAACTCGGTTTTAGTTCGTTCATCAGGTTTCACGAAAGTTTTTACCAGTACGTTTCTAAATTAATATTTTGCCAAGCTTCAGTTAAAAGTTGAGTTTAGTTCAAAGTGAAATAAATAGCTGAAAAAGTATGAGAGGAAAATATGTAGCTAATTTCTATATTTATTTCACTTTATTGAGATAATATTTGGTTAAATAAAATTTCATTATTATTACATATGAACTCGAATGAGAAATTAATTTGATTAGTTTATGTATATGTGTAAAGTGTGAAGGAAAATTCATGGTAAATCTGAATCGATCGTTCGACGGCGAATGACGAAAAGCGAAGAAGGTGCATGGAGGAGGAAGGGACCACCCGCTGTGTTTTCTTGACCGAGCCGCAACTCGGCCCCAGCCCTTGTCGGCATATCGTTATCTCGTTGCGGGCGTACTTTATCTGTGTGGGTGGAATCTTATTGTTTTCGGATTCTGTTTCATATATGAAGCCATCATGGCATGTGACCTCACGCCTGTGACTGTGCGGACGTGAATCTCTTAGCGATGAATGTTTGCATGTAATCAGCCAAACTTAGCGTGTACTGAGTGTATAGTTTTTCATGTTTTAATTTGGTTTTGGATAGAATTTTGGCAGATAAAGTTTTAAAAAAACAAGGTGGCCTTGTGTATCTTCCCTTCTTAAAAGTTTTGCATCGTCCACGATGATTCGTTGAGAATTGACTTGCAGATGGTTAAAGGCTAATTCAGATTGCCATTGCGTTGGTGTTAGAATCTGCAGGTGTTTTTCTAAGTTAAATAATTTTCTTCGATTTTCTTCCAATGGTTTCCCATTTTGTAATTCTTTACAGTTTTTGATCTGCATAATTGAAACATATGGTTAATACAACATATGGTTGCTTAACAACAATAAAACACAATAATATTCTAGTAGATGGAAGTCAAAATGTCAGTCAATTACTGGACAATTTATTGAAATTATGTCTGAGAGATTCTCAGTACATATTTGGTAGACGTTTCGACTGTACGTCGACAGTCCTCATAAGAATAAAATATTTCTTTCTACAAAATTTTGAACCTGTTTGTTAAATTTAATTTTTTGGTTACTGAAATGACTCTGTCTGCTGGATTGACTTAAATAAATATTGAGATTATTTTTGACATTGGAAAAGACACACTTATCACATGCCGTCCAGCAGTTTCCGTCCAATTTCCGTCCGCTGGAGGGCATGCGATAAGTGTGTGTTTTTCAATGTTAACAATAATCTCAATCTTTATTTAAGTCCGTCTAGAAGGCTGAGTAATTTCAGTAACCAACAAATTAAATATAACAAACAGGTTCCAAAATTTCGTAGAAATAAATATTTTACGCTTATGAGGACTGTCGACATACAGTCGAAACGTCTACCAAATATGTACTGAGAATCTTTTAGACATAATTTCAATAAATTGACCAGTAATTGACTGACATTTTGACTTCCATCTACAAGAATATTATTACACCCGAAATATCTCTTTTTATCAAAATGAATCATCGTGAAATCATAAAATCTATTCCTTGTATTATTGTCATATGAAATTTTGTCGTATTATCGTATAAAATTTGTTTGATTGATGATAATTTTTAAGGTAAGGATTCAGAACAGGTAGGACTATCTGAGGAGAAGGAGGCAGTTGGTTATTTAAGCTTTGAGTTCACTTGATTATCTGCTATTGATGGTTGTCATTTTCTTTTGAGAGTTCGTGTGTAACTGGGATTTCATTATATTCGGATTGTATACTGAGAGACCCCAGTGATGGGTTGGGTGCTTCCACTAAACCCTAAATAGTATCCGGCAATCCCCGCCTGAAGGCTTCTAGGGCACAGTCATTTAATGAGGCTAACACGCGCTCTATGTTTGCATATTCATCTTCAAGTGCAGCGTGAACTCCTGATTGTAAGAGAATTACGCGATCGAAAAATTCATTGCCGTTTTCCTCTTGTCTCATTTTAATGGTCGAAATTTCATGTAAATACTACGAATCAATTTTCCGAGGAGCAAAACGCTGTTTTAAGTATTTTATTAAATAATTTATAGCTGAAAAGCTTTTTCCATCCATAGAGTCTCAGCTAGCACCTTTTAATCGAGCTGAAACAGCCTTTATATAATGTCTTTGACTATAAGATGGCACGAATAATTCCTCATTTATAACATCGTAAATAAAGTATCTACCCCGCAAACACGTTCTTTAACTGTTCCAGATCAAAAAAGGATCAGTGTTCTCTAATAGTTGTTATAAGATAGTGACAGAACTGTTCTAGAACAAAAGGTAACAGTGTTCTAGTACACTGCCACCAAATTGTGATCGAACTCTTCTAGAAAAAAGGGTAAAAGTGTTCTAGAACGTTGTGACAAAATGGTGACAGAACTGTTTTCGAGCTATGTGACAGCACTGTCCTGTAACAGTTGATATGGATTTGTTCTAGTACAAGCTGATCACAGACGTTCTATAATATGTGTTTTAAGTTTGTTCTATCACTGTGGCCTAATAATGTTATATCGAAGTTCTAGAACCCTGTTACAAGTGTTTTCTAGAACAAATTAGAGATGAAGATTAATAACTGTTCCAGAAAAATGGTAACTTTATTGTTCGAGAACTGACGATTCACAGCCGTTCTGTAACATTTGTTCCATGCTTGTTCAGGAACTGTGCCGTAATAGTGTTATATCTAAGTTCTAAGACCTTATTACAAGTATGTTCTAGAACAAATTGGAGACAAAGATTAATAACTGTTCCAGAAAAGTTGTTACGTTATTTTTCTTGAACTGACCAATCACAGACGTTCTATAACATTTGTTCCGAGTCTGTTCTAGAACTCTGCCGTAATAGTGTTATATCGAAGTTCTAGAACACTGTTACAAGTGTGTTCTAGAATAAATCAAGAACAAAAATTGAGATATATTACTAAACAGTTCTAACACTATCGTTCGAGCGTTCATTTTTTAGCACTAATAACAAATCACAGATGATCTTTAATATTGTCTATATTATTATTATTAACTTTCTTATCTGAATTATGCCATCCGCATGTTACTTAATCTTTCTGTGACAAAAATATTACATTGAATTCCTTAAATTAAATAATAAAACAATTATTTTCATAACTAATAGCGGGAAGAAAGAGTTTTGCTGCCGTAATGCCTTTTCTAAATAAAATTTACTTTAAAAGAAGCAACGCAGTTTTGTAATTATAATTAAAGAATATTATTATTCTTTATCAGAACACAGAGAAATATTTATTAAAGAATTACTACGTTTTTTTAAATAATGAAACTGTATTAATATAAACAAAAATATATGTATTTTTTTATTGAAGATCATATAATAACATATTGAAACACATTAAGAGAACGTGCACTAAGTTCTAAGGAACTAAGTATGAAATTGCAGAGGGCAAATAAATGGACCACATATTTACGATATCATTACGACTAGGGCAAGACGTCCTATGTTTGTGATGTTAAGAGGTATTTGCAACATTAAAATATGTTACAGATATTTACAGATAACTTCACGATGCGACCATACGTCGTCCTGGCAACGTTGTAAAGATATAAGGATGTTCTCCAATTTTTTACCTCATGGGAAGTTGTATAAAAATACTTGAATTTATAATTTGACGTACCCAAAAGAAATTTCGGGGCATTTTTCGATATTTTAAAATTATTTTTACACATTCAAAATAATTTGGCTAAAAACTACGCTGAAAAAAAGTAATAAAGAAAAATTAAAAAAGAAATTACCGAGAAATAATGGGGTTTTGACGAAACACAATTTCGACATTTTGCCTCCAATATTTTTATATACTTTGCCACACTTAGATTATCGTTAACCCAAGTTGTTCGTAAGTTCAAGAAAACATTGTAAAATATCGAAAAATATCCTCAATTTGGTTCGGATTCCTGGCTTTCTTCATCTATCTAGTCCAATTATCATCTAAACATTGTCGACTAATTAGCTGTTGACTTTTTTTAAGAAGCACGTATAAATAAAGTGAAAGAAGCTATCTGGCAATCACAATACTTAAAGTTATAATTTGAATGTATGATGTAGCTTTTTCAGTCTTTATAAGGACATACTATTTTGTTTTCCACAGGAATCCGAACGAAATTATAGGGCATTTTTCGATATTTTTAAATTATGTCTACACATTCAAAATAATTTCACTAAAGTCAGCGCTAAAAAATAGTAATGAAAGAGAAATTAAAATTAAAAAAGAAATTAAAGTACCGAGAATTAATGGAGTTTTGACGAAACACAATTTTGAAATTTTTCCTTTAATATTTTTCTATAATTTGCTAACGATTTCATCAATTAATAACATAAGTGACAATTTATGTTAAAATAACCTTAAAATGTCCTAAAGCTGCTGCTCTTCTTTGAAATCTTTATCAACAGTTTCAGTGAAAAGCGTTACTTTAAACTCAAATTGTACAACAATTTTTTATCTTCTTTTAAGTCTAATGATTTTTGATCAAAAATAACTATTTCCTATATAAATGACTACAATAACCTAAAGTTATGAAAAAGTTGTGAATCTTCTTCAAAATGTAATTTAAAAAAAAATTAAAAATAGCAATTTCTGATGAAAAACACTGACTTAATCCAAACCTTCATGAAAACTTAATTTAATTCTGATATCGTACATTTTATACTATTATGTATTATGTTAAACAAATAATTATTTTATCCTAGCTTAAATAAATAGGTTCGTATATTTGCCTTTCTCCCAATTGAAATGAAGGGTCTAGTGCCCTCTTGAAAAATCCCATGTAGGAAACTATAGTACCCAATATCGGAAACTGCATGGTATGCATATGGTATGCATATAGTACCCCATATAGTTTCCTATGTACTTTCTCATGTCTTTTATTTGATATGATTGTTGCTTTCAGAATTGTAAAATATCACCATTTTTAAATGGAATTTAAAAGTCAAGCGATCAGGAGGGGTTTATTAGAAATTAATTTTGAAAGAAAATGAAATTCGCTTTTTTGCATTTTTTTCTCAATAAACATAATAAACCTAACATAACAAATGAAGATTTTTATTAGATAACACAGGACACTGAATCCGAAACCGGTGTCCGTTGGCACCATCGGGTCAGCATTAAGGTCAGTTCAAGTTCCAACCTACAAAATAATAATACGAATTCAAAACAGCCAATAAGTACTCGGTATCCTTATCTGATAGCATGTGCACACATACTTTAAACATGTCGCTAGAAGAAATAACAGAAGTTTCAATATATATTTTTAATATTTTTCGAATCATATTAAGATTTCTATTGAACGAGTCTGTAGTGCTAATTTTGTTAATAAGTATGTACTCACTTTTACTACAGGGATCTGCTATAAAATTAACCAGCTGTATGTAACACACGTTATCAAATTGTGCGAAAGAGTTGTCAGATCGTTTGTTGTCGTCCATCGATTACACATACAAGCAACTTTTTTCATAATCTTTTTATATGTAGCAGCTTGTTCGGAGAGATTTAATTTTTCGATCCAAATTCCATCTACATCCCTCACAGCAATAGGATATCCCATTTATCTCCCAGGATGTCCCAAGGATATCCCAGGGATAACCCTTCGGATATCCCGCAAGGCGGAAATTTGTATATCCCAGGGATAACCCCAGGATATCCCTGGGACGTTTTCGAGATATTCAAATGTCCCATGTAGGATATAGAAAATCAATGTATGTCCTTAGGACATTTTAATACACCAAAAACGTCCCAGGGATGTTTTAGATATCCTGGGGTTATCCCTGGGATATCCAAATTTCCGCCTTGTGGGATATCCGACAGGGTATCCCTGGGATATCCTTGAGACAACATGGGAGATAAATGGGACCAAATGGGATATCCAGGTATATCCTCTTGCTGTGATGGATGAGATACTATAGCGAAGTGTCTTATTTTAGAAATTTGGATGTAGGACATCCTCCAGAAATAACATACTATATTTTAGACTAATTCGACGACAAATTTGATTTTGAATACCTTTAGCAGCCTTAAACAAATCACCATTTTCAGATTCAAAGCTAAATACATTATGAACCTAAAGTGGACCCCAATGATAAACACTTTTAGCTAAGTGCAGAAGTGAATGTACCTTATAGGCCACGGCTGCTTTAGAATAAATTATTTCATTTTTTGAGACAAATCCGTATAACAATTGGTCGGCCAATTCTAATTAAAAACTTTAAATTTCTTCTTTCATTAGTAAATACATAGCTCCGACGAATAAAGGCCAATGCATAACAAAATTGTTCGGCAAGACATTTTATAGAATAGGCATACTAAAAAAAGCCCAATTTTCCCATTCTCGCGCTTTCCGAAATTCTTTCTTTTTTGTAAAGAAACGTGTTAACCTAACAATTTTATGGGCAAATTTTTTAGCTTTTCCGCTAACCAAATGCATACTGTCGGATACACATCCGGATAAAAAAGGCAATGAAATCAAATTTATCTATTGAGATGGATTCTGTACCCCAAAACAGGTTTCTTTGAATTAGATGCTATTCTCATATGCTCTATGGTGTCCTGCATATTTCTATTTTTTGTATCCTTATTTTGCAAAGAATACTTAATATTTCTTGAACCCCGAGCATTAGCTTTATTCTGATTCTGGTCCCACTCTTCAGGGTGGAGGCACTGATTACTTCCATATAATCCATTAAATTGGGTAAATCCCTGAACTGGAGCCCGAGTTACAGAATCAACGTAACATACTTTAGTAAAAACTTTGACATTAATTTCTTCGTCGATATCTTGCAATGGACTTCTTTCATGGCAAGCGCATTCACATTATCTAAGAACGGACCGAGGAAAACACTCATATTTGGCTTGTTTTTTCCAAACCAAAGACCAACTAGAATTAGCTCTTTGGTTCTGATGTGGATCGGTAATTTGTTTTCAATTACAAAAATCGGCCAAACAAAATGTGCGTAACTGCTGAATAACGGTGTGCCAAACCTGGCTGCCATCGTCGCGCCATTGCCGGATTGATAACTATGGCCTGTACTTGGCTGCCAATTTTGGCCCATCAATGGTTGATGAATTCGGCCAAAACTCGGCATATTCATCAGACGGTTAATGGTTGAAGATTGATTTTTGAGGTAATCTGATACTTTATACTAAGTACATTTTAGTACCTATGGAATTTTTACTACAATTTTCAATTTTTTTAACAAATATAGATGTTCTAGATGTTCAGACATCTGTGTTAATATTATTTACACCTGGGTACTATTATTTGTTCGATAAATTTAAAATTTGGGAAAAAACTCGTAGGAGCTAAACTACTCAAAGTGTATAGTATGGCATGCGACCTTAGCTACCGTTCTATTTTTCGGTCAAAACTATTCTAAAGCGACTGAAATTTCTAGCCTAAAAATAATTAATTACTTATTCTACTTTGTCCTGGTATTGAGTTTTAATAAAAAATATTATTTTATGATTATTCCCGATTATTTAAAAAATAAACTCAGAATTATACATAACATGCATATTTATTTATATTTAAATCATTTTTATTTTATTTTTCGGTACATTACAGACTCATTCTCAATTTTTTACCACCATCTCTGTCTCCAGCCCGTGATAACCATTTGCTTGTTGAAGATAAAATTTCACTCAGGTTTGTGGAAAACATATCGCAAGGTATAGCTGTAACAAATATTGAAATTCAAATTATGAATTCATTTTTATATAGAGAGTCTAAAATCTGAGTTTTATAAAAAATTTAAAATCGTCTTCCTAATAGTTTGTAAATTATAAATCTTGGTGTGCTTTTTGTTAGAAATATAACATTTAAATTTTAAAGCTTTAAAGAGTAACTGTTGCACATTTACAATAAATATGAGATACTCTTGTTTAGAACATAATTATATAGTCTAAAATTTGAGTTTTGTAAAAGCATTTAAAGTCCTCTTCATAATAGTTCGTAAATTATAAAATTGTTGTGCTTTTTGTTGGAAATAAAACATTTAAATTTTAAAGCTTTTAAGAGTAACTATTTTATATTCACAATGAATAAGAGATACTCCTATTTATAACATAATACAAATTTAACAATTAAAAATGTAAAAGTCCAAAACAGTCAATTTTTTATAGAAAGCATCACATCATTTTAAAAAGGAGAACTTCCCTGAAATATTTGGTGATAAATTTAAATTGTTGAAAATCGACATTATCTGCAATTTAACCACCTTTTAATCATTATTCAATAATAATTTTTATTAGATTTTTGTAAAAATGAAATTTAAGTATTTTTAAAGCTTGCAATTATCTTCAATTTAAAGCTTTATATTATAAAGACGTCTAGTTTTATATAGTACAATTATACATAAGTATTCAACTTAAGAAATCATTTAATTTTCAATCTTGAACAGAAAATGGAAAGATTCATTTCCGTTCTGCCTGATAAAAGAAGTGCGTAGGGAACATACCTGACATGCGTTGGTAAGTTTGTGTGAGACTGAAATTGTTTTTTCGTATCCCCTTCACCTTTCGTTCTGTGGCCGTAAATTCGACTTGGACTTCTTTGCTAATCAAATGTGTAAGACAATTATGGATTCCCTCTTTTATACATTTACTTCCTTGCATCAGATAAATCATCAAATTTTTCTAGAGAAAAACCAGTTTTATTAATTTGCAATACAATTACAATGATCTAATTGAGAACTGAATGTATATTTTACTCACAAATGCTCATAACACGCGAACAAATGAGCGGAAAAAAATCTCTATCGCGAAAATTACACAAATGTGGAATATTATACGGACGAATCTATAATCACTATAAAGTGGAGAAATTTTCGTCAGAAAATATAAATTTATGCGCAGTCGGTGATTTTACCAGTCAGGGGAATTTTACTATGTAAAGCGTTAGTCCTCTTTTTACACACTCTGAACGTAGTGATTTTCAACACGTCGTATGAATTCATGAAAAGTCATTGAATTAAACCTGTAAGAGACGTCATTCTAGACAACATGTGGAAATTTGCTTTCTAACCTGTAATTTTAATGCATCTAAAGTGATATTTTATATGTGGAAATTTACACTTTGAAGTGCAATTTTAAAACGTACTTTTTACAGTGTAAGCGAACATAAAAATTATTTTTATTATAAAGAAAAGAAATTACTTGCTCCCTGCAAAACTCTTATCTTGTACTCCTTCCATGAAGATTTCGGTGAAATTTCCTGTTCCTACAACTGTTGCAGTTTGCTACCAGCTCGCATAGGATACAGGCATATAGGGGAAGGTCCAGTGGTACTGATCCACGATGACGGTACTAAATCGACCATTTTCTTCCCATCTTCATCAAATTCGTTAAAAAATTCCACGATGGCGAAAGATTTTTGGAGGTACTTTTGGGTCTGAAGAAATTTTTTTTAATAACGTGTATATGGGGTAGAATACGTCAAGTGTTCTGACCTAACATTCTTGTTTTTTATAGGGTTGAAACTTGAGTAAATTATAGTCCTAGTTCACCTATATTAATTTACTAATTCATAGATCCATTTATAAACCAGTTATCAATATACAGGGACCTGAAGTTTTCACTTTTTCAGGTGCTTTTCCACCTTTACGTTGGTGTAACTGATTTTAGGATTATCCAAATTGCAATTTTATTATAGCATTTTGGAAATCTCTTTTTTATACTCTATGAGTAACATGACAATTTCTTTTCATTGTGAATTTTTTGTTTTGAAAATCAAAATTAAAAATGGCTTTTTTACATTCTTTAAAGCCATGTAGAAGACAACGTAGACTAAAAATAACTTTATGATAAAAATGAGTTTTTTACGCTCGGGCAGGACACATTAACTTACGCATCGCTCGGGAACGAATACTGTTCAGAAGTTAGGTCTAACTTGCCTCTCAGCTTACATTTAACTATCTTGAATTTATTTTTATGTGTATTTTTATCGCAAAAATACGAATTTAAAAAAAAATTGCTATATTATTATTGAACAATATACACTTTTAAATCAAAAGGAGAAATTTCCAGAATATATCATTTTTATCCAAAAAAGATTTCAGTTTACTTATCGGCAGCAAAATATGAATTTTTAAGAAAAGGTTAATTTTCTATGAAAACAGGTGAATACTTAACCTTCAACTAAAGATGTAACTTTTTCAATTTTTTTAATATTGATCTTGTTTAGTTCAAAATTCTCTTTTTTTAATCAAATATAGTTTTCTTGATATCTAATTCATGTTTATCGGGTGAAAATGTATCAGTTTCGTAGAAACTGCAGTTTGTTTGAAAAATCATATTTTGAATTGAAAATTCAATTTTTGTAGAGAAGATTCGTCTTTTGGCTTGAAGTTTCAATAATCTAGATAAACTTTTATTTATTTCTTGAATGAAAAATCTTTATTAGTTAAAAATTCATCTGTTCGGCTTTAAAATTATTATTTTAAATATATTTATTCGTTTTTATTTAAATATAAACTATGACACTTTTTTGGGGGAATTTATCTTTTTAGATTGAAAATTCAACTATTGTGTTCAAAATTGAATTATTATGTTGAAAATTCAAATATTTCGTAAAAAGGCATATTTTCTAATAGAAAATATTTTTTTAAATACATTAATGAACTTGAAACTGCATTTTTACCTGAAATACTGTTTTAATCTATTAAAGAATTTATGTTAAAAATATTACGTGATTAAAATGCATATGTTAGAATATTAATGATCAAGGAAAATGAAAAATTAGTGAAGAAGAAATCAGGGAATTTTGACACCCTGACTAATTCTACTAGTAATACCTAGCAAAAATCTGATAACTGAAAATTAGTTACAGTAAGTAGGTAGCTTAGTATACATTTTTATATATTTATTATTTCCAGACATGTTATTGCAGAATTGATCGGCTTGGCCCTTGCAACTTATTTTCAAAAAAATGCAGGTGCAGGTTGATATGAGATTAACCTTGCACCATTTTTTAAATTTCTCAGATGGGAAATGACAAACCCAAGTTAGAAATCGAAGATCAATTCGACGTACACCCAGAAAAAGCAATTTTTCTTTGAGAGTGTCCTCTAAAATAAATAATTATTTAAAATAATATATTGTAGAGGACACTTAGATGAAATTTATTTTTAGACATGAATTATTTATGGGTTATTTGTATATTGATTTCTTATTTTACTTTAAATGCAATATTTTATCCACTATTTGGACAGGAAAATCAGTTTTTAAAAATCTTTTATTTGAAATGTGTCAATATGTAAATATTACAAATAAAACTGTTTCTGCAAAGTAGTGATTAAAAAGCAGGAGATAAATTGTAGTGAACTTTCCGGTTTGCGACCATTTTTTCTGTCCATTAAGATTTCAAAGTTATACATATTTGTTATATGACAAATTTGACGAACAGTGTCCTCGAGACTTTAAAAATTTCACAATTACGAATTTCATAACTAGCAATTAATATAAGATGTGAAATATTCTTCCAGACACGATCAAACATGAAATTTATTCTAAAGTTGGAATGAGTTCGTATTTCTCATCTATATACTTTATGCTTTTAACTATAATCACTTTTAACCAAAATAACTGTAAGAAATATAAATAATCATTAGGTTTTTAATAAAAGAAAAATGAAAAGATAATTTACATAAAATATACATAAAATAGGTACTTACCAAATCGTCCATTCTTCAGCACGTGGTTAGACGATAAGGTTTTGAAGAATTTAACGATATCGGGCGAAGCCCTGCTTGTTAGTTAATCGTTTATAGTCAAAACACAATTAAACGACTTGTCAATATTAAACAAAACACTATGTGAAACACTGAAACTGTAATGTTTCATTAAAGCGATGCGCTGTGCATTTCGAAAAATTGCCGATCACATTCAAAACAAATGAATATCACCGGCGTCAACCGGCGTCACGTCGAGAGGACGCTCGTTTCATCACTTGTACTCGAAGCGTACAAATTGATCGATCAACACCTTCGATAGTCTGCGCGGCAAAGATTCAAATTTTCAATTATTAAAGAAATTTTGTGATACTTTCAACTGTTAATGTTTTTCAAACTTCCATAAAACTCATTGAAAATAGATTTCTATACAAATTTTATATTGGAAAAGGAAAATTGCACCAATTTTTCCCATTTTTTAAAAAAAGAAACTAAAACTAAAAAAAAAAACTACAGAAAACAATTTTTACAATTATCGCTGCACCCTAAAAAATCGATGGAAACTTATATTCAAAAAGAGCTAAGTAATATTATAGAGTTCTCAGTATCTATGAAGACTAGGCTGGTCCAAAAATGCATTGGATTTTTTTTTCATTCTAGAGGGAAAGTCTTCCTCAAAAAAGTTTCCATTTCCGAAGAAAAAAATCCGTATTTTTCTTTGTTTTTTTTTATTCAAACACTAACATGTCCCACCAGGCACTTCAAAATTCCATTTAATTAATATGGGCAAATTTAGATTTTTAGGAAAATTGAACTCATACTTCAGGGTTTGATCGAAACGTGCCAATCTTTTAGCGATTGAAGAGGAGCGTGTATAAGAAATGAAATAATAGTTATAACTTTTATTTTTAACGCACATTAACCGCTCCCCCACAATGCCCCAAATATGATCCAAAAATAAATTAAAAACTACATATTTCCTTATTATTGTCATTTTTCAACCATTTCTGATTTTTTAAATACAAATAATTGCTACTGGACAACTTGAATATTGCCCATGACTTTTAAAACATTTCGTAATTGTTTAAATGAATTTAGCTTATCTAAACAATTATTTATTCCCCAGAAACGTTGAAAAAATCGTATTTTCGATTCGATCGTGGGTGAGAACTAATTCATTAGAGCCCGCTCCGCTTTTATTTTTTCAACGCCTGAGCGCTCGCCTGAGTGACAAACGCATTTCCCGCGCAACCCGCGCAGCTCATCCTACACCTACCCTCGGCGCGGTGTCAATTCTCGGAAGCGCTATAGAAGGAAGGGATATTAAAGTGTTTTGCTGTATTTAAAGAAATAACTAAAGTTTATTTCAAAACTTTCTAAAATTATACAGCCAGAGAAGTCCACGATTTTCTCGAATTAGTATATTATGCTACTTTTTCTTGTACAATTACATCACTTTGAGACATTTTTTCTAATGTTTAAAAAATTTTATTTGTTTAAACCATTTTTGTTCTCAAGCAGTTTATTTGCAATAACTTTAAAACATGATATAAAATACAATACATACATTTATCTTTCTGACTGTATGAATGTAGTATACAAAGAATAAATCAAACATTTTTAAATGTTTAACGAAATATAATGTGGTTAAAAAATTACTCAAAAAGAAATCTTTTTAAAATTTTATTTTCTGAAATAAACATATCATTCAATTACTTCGACCCTGGCGGACCGAAGGAACGAAAAGCAGTCTCTACAATGTACCCATGAAGACCCAACTGAGTCCCCCTTCGGTTCCTCCTTAAAAAACTTAAAAAAAAACAGGAAAATCAACTTTTAAGTTGTTGAAATTCGGATTCTACGTTAAAATATGCATTAGAAACTCACGGAGTAATCGCGCGATTACTCCGTGAGTTTCTAATGGAAATTTTAACGTAGAATCCGAGTTTTAACGATTTAAAGTTGATCTTGCTGTTTTTTTTTTTAGTTTTTTAAGAAGGAACCGAAGGGGGACTCAGTGGGGTCTTTAAGGTTACTTTGTAGAGGCTCTTTTCGGTTCCTTCGGTCCGCCAGAAGAGGAATAATAAATTTGGTTAAAACCATGATCCTATTCTTTAAACAATTTTTATTTGTTAACCATCCATAGTCCATACTCAATTTGAAGGAAACTTTAAAAAATTAATAATTAATTGTATAAACAAGGACATAAAGCTTTTAGTAGAATGTACTTTCCTTAACAGTTCCGTGGAAAATTTGAAAGAGCGCGGTCTCTTATATACGCGGTTGGAGAAAAAGCAAAACAGAACATTTTCAATTTGGTATAAATGCACTTTCTTAAAATTGTGCTTCGATATGCAGTTACTGGGGAATCCGGAAACGTACTTAAAGATAAGTAATTCATAGCAATTCATTATAATTTCATGATAAAAGAAAGAAAACAAAGGAAATTTAAACCTACAAACTAAAAATAACGCCGAGATTTTGAACCGGGGGCTTTTTATTGTAAATTTAAAGATATCACAACGCTGCTGAAGGCTGGTGGCCTTCTCAGCATGAAAACAAAAACATAAACCCAAGACGACTCTCTCTGTTCCAGTTCTACTTCCCCCCCTCTCCCAACCCTCCCTTATTAACTGAAGTTTTTGGTGGGACTGACGTTAGAACTACAATCTCCACCATATGACGATTTGA
>NC_046666.1:115379197-115385118 GCF_010883055.1 Belonocnema kinseyi | reverse complement strand
AGCTTCTTCATGCCCAAAACTGAATGCACGATATTGCCCACACGTTCCAGTGATATGCCTACAGCATTAGCTACCTCTCTCAATTTCACTTTGGGATCATTCCACATCATATCATGGATTTTTTCGATATTTTCTGGTGTAGTGACCTCTTTTATGCGCCCAGATTGTTCAGCATCAACTGTGCTCGTACGGCCACAACGAAACTCGGTAAACCACTTATGAATCGTTCCAATCGACGGTGCAGAGTCCGGGTAATACTTATCCAGCTTGGCCTTGGTCTCGGATATCGTTTTCTTGCGAAGATAGTAGTGTTTGATCAAAACTCGAAACTCAGATTTTTCCATATTAAAAAAAACTCGGAGGTTGGTCGCTTCTCAGTGCTGTAACTTGTAAATGCGTAAACATAAATGGCTAAAGTTTTGACAGACGTCATTTGAAGGATCAAGCTCGAAGAAAATGGTTCACATTAGTGAATACAAACGCCATCTCTTAGAATTTTCAGGTACTTATCAGACTGCCTAGTATTAAGCACCGTAAGTAAAATATACTCAAAAATACTTATTCGTAGGGTAATGAAAATAACAAAAACAAATATTTGGGAAGTCTAAAGTGGGTTTGTGCCAGGAAGGTCATGTACGGATCAAATATTTAGCTTAAGGCAAATAACAGAAAAAAGTTTGAGATTAGGAAAAAAAGTTTTCTGTGCATTTGTTGACCTAGAAAAAGCTTTTGACAAGGTAGATAGAAGTAAACTTTGGGAAGTTCTGAAAGAGTATGGAGTCAATGGATGGATCCTACAAGCTATAAAAACAATATATACAGGTAGCAAAGCGAGTGTAAGAGTGAATGGGAAACTGAGTAACTGTTTCGATAATATTCAAGGAGTTAGACAAGGATGCGTTGTCTTCATGGTTATTTATATTATTTATAGGCAAGTGTTTAAGAATGGCTCTCTTCGACAAAGAGGGTATGGATCTCGAAACAGTAAGGGTACGAGGGTTAGCGTTCGCAGATGATAAGATTGTTATGGCAGAGTCTATCGAAGACCTACAAAGAATGTTGAATAAACTAGATGCAAGCATGAAGAGCATGGGCCTCAAAATTAACGCAAATAAAATAAAAACTATGGTGTTCGACATGTTGAGAGAATGCCAAATGAACGACTAACGAAACAAGTGTATCAAGGTAAAGTAAATGGCAACAAATAATAATAATGTGGAATCGGAGAAGAAAATAAAGGTATATCCATCATGTGTACGGGCCATACTTACAACCATGATCCAATAAATACATGGTCTAGCCCATCACAAGTAAAAGAAACCAAACCAATAAGAACCCACCGCTTAATTTCTCCACCTTGGATAAGTAAGGCGGCAAACGTAAGGGATTTTAAAATGTAAAATGTAAGTATAAAAATTTCTTGTGCTTTTGAGGTGTAGAAATATTTGAATCCTAATAACATGTATTATAATAATGTTGAAGATAGCTAATGGAAAATGCGGATTAACTATAATGTTAGGTTATGTGTTTCAGAACCTCTTTCCGGGGACAAAAAGTGACGTATCTGTGCCAAATGAAATGAAACTGGAATCAAGTGGGAAAGTTCTGCATAAAGAAAATTATATAATGCAGTGAAGGTTGGCCGCTGAACCGGGAAACCTGGAAAAATGGGAATTTTATGAGACCGGGACTTTGATTCACCTTTTATGTCAACCGTTTTTAAATAATTTCCTAAATTGAGATTTTTATAAATTATTATATCATTTAGTTTAGAATGCTTAATTCGAAAGTCTGTCGCTTTAAAAATTTCCCGTTTTAGATTGTTAATGTTTCAGCATATATTTTTATTTAATTTTTACTACATTTTTTTTTCTAAAAAACAGGGTGGCCGCCGCACTGAGAAACCGGGAATTTCATGAATTTTCAGAAGAAATATCTGCTCAAGTTAGATTTTAACAGTTTTTAAAATAATTAAAGTGCAGTTTTGAGGATTTAAACAATTAAAAATTAAAATGATTTGTAGTTGAAATTTTTTGATAAAAACCCGTTTTAAGTTATCAACTAAAGATATAATTAAATAAATCATTGAAAAAATGGATATGTACTCTAAGTATAGAAATCTGAACAATAATTGATTTGACCAAACAATTCTATATCCGTTCAAAATTTGAGAACTTCCAGATTGTAACTGTTTCAATCTAAAATTCTTGATAAGAATTGAAATTAATATATCATTTATTCCGATTTTATTTTTAAATAAAAATTTTCATGATTCATTAATAATATATTTTTCATTGAGTTTCAGGTATTCCTTTATATAATTTTTTATATTAAATTTAATGAATAAATTTATTAATATATTATATTTATTCATTTTTTTCAGCTATTAAAAAATGTAAACGTGCGTTTTATTATTTTCAACTTAAAAATAAATCCATATTAATACAGTTATGATTAAAGGTTTTTATTAAATTAAAAATATTGTGAGTCAAATTAAATGAAATCCTTAAAATCTTCCATTTTTTTCTTTGATCATTTTTTAAATCTCTTAAAATCTTCTTAAACTTTCTGTTACAATAATTTTCAAAGTGAAAAACCATGGTAAATTTTCCTCAAATTCTTAAGAAAATTTTTATTTTTTTGTAGTGTTTCATAATTCTTAAAAAAGTCCTAAATTTTTAGTTTAAAATCTGCAAAAATCCAAATTTTATTTTAAATTCGGCTGTAAGTATTTGAAATTATTTCAAGTTCTAAATTTAATTCGAATCTTTCTTAAACATCTAAGTATCTCTTAATATTACTCTAATATTTGTATAAATAATAAGTGTTCTATTGTTATTTATAAATTCAAATTTAATTTTTTTTAATTTGCAGGATTTTCTAAAAGTTATAGAAAAAATTCAATTAATTTTAAAATATATTTAAAATTTCTGAGAAAAAATTAAAAAATGATTTTGAATTTGGAAAAATTTAAAAACACTTCTAGATTTTTCTAGATTTCAAACAAAAATTTTAAAGGTTTTGAAGGATGCCTAGATTATTTGAAATAAAAATAATTAAACTTCCAATTTAAGAAATGATAAGTTAAAAAAATTATTTTTCAATTTTAAATGTTTCTAGTTTAAAATTACTTAAAATAACATAATTTTGTACATTTTTATATTCATTGCTTGATTCTTTACCCAATAAGCAAAAAATTGGCGACGTCTTTACGACATCGTAACGACATCTTTACGACAACTTTACGTTATCCTGTGTCCATGTCATTAAGGTGTCTTTACGATATCGTAAACACGTCGTATGATCTGACGATGTCTTTACGATATCGTAAAGACACTGAAACGACATGGACATAGGATGTCGTAAAAAAGTCGTAACTGTGTCGTAACGATGTCGTAAAGACGTCGCCAAATTTTGTGCTTACTAGGTAATTTTTATTATTGAAAATGTTGACGTGGATTTATATTTTTGGAACTAATCTCAGTCTTTGAACTCTTTAATGTATAAAAGTTCTATATTTTGCAGTTTATTTACATTTCACTTGAAACTGATCAATTTAAAAGTGTTAGTACCTTCCAGTTTATACGTGTAAGTTCTTGAGCATTTGAATACACCATTTTTGAATTGAAAACTCTTATACTTCAATTTTAAAAGTTTGAAATTCAAGGGTTCCACTTTGAATGCTTCAATTTATTGTTTATTGTATATTTACATGGAAAAATTTTTAGAAGATCGTTTGATTTTTTAAAATTTCATTTGCCGTGAAAAATGTTTGCGAACCGGGAAATGACCGGAAATTTTTTTGTTCGATTTAAACGGCCCACCTGCAGTGACCGTGACATAAAAAATGATAATTATTATGATTTATTTATTCCAAAAATACGTCGTTGATTTGGATCGCGGACGATGTGATCGAAGGATATTTAATATATTCAATATTTATTGAAAATTATCGATATTCTTGTTCTTTATTGTTTATTACAATTTGTGTTACGCTCGTAATATAATTAATATATTAAGGGTTGAAAGGGTGGCATATGACAATTTTTTTGAAGTGGGTTTTTTTTTGTTACATAATACTAAGCAGTTCTAATACACATCAAGGTAGAAGGATTGTTTCAAAATCGTAAGTTTAAATTATATCTTTATCTCCATTAAAAATAAAGACTTTTATAATCGAGTTATTACTTACAATATTCATCAAAATATCTCGGGTGGACTCACCATCTAAAAAGTGATAATTATTTTTTTTTTAATTAAGACGATTATCAGAAACCATAAAAATCTAACCTCAAATGTAAAACTCAGTTTTCTCCGAACTGAATGACTTTTTTATTAAACTTTTTCTCTCTAAATTCAGTAACTCTACGTATCTCTGGGATGCTACGTGCATTTATTTTCTTTGAGTGTTTCATTTCTTATCAGTATCTCGAGTTTTAAAAAAGTTTTAACCCGATTCGGAGGCGAAATTTCATTTTTGTAAATCGCGATATGAATTTGACGCAAATTTTTACTGCTGGCAGGCACAATTTTCATTTTGTCACTTACTCCCTCTTGCCTTTCCACTTTTTAGATATAATATGAAATCACATTGTATCACATTAAAATCTCTCTTATTTTTAGCAGACTGTTCAAAATTACAATAAACGTTGGCAAAATCCTATATTATTGCATGCTGTAAAATTTATGGACCCGCGTAATTCTATTACAAACCTCTGTCACTTTTACATATATATTTCTGAAAGAGTTGTCCACCTGAGAATTATTCATTCACTGGCAATTAAACGGAGATATTTAAAATGAAATTCATTATCATAATTATCCAAAATTGTATATACTTTTAATCATTCTCATTCAGTAATATTTACAACCTTACATTTTGGTCTGAATTTAATTTATTTCCTCACTAATGTTCTAATATATGCATTGCAAGTTCTTTTGAATTCATTCTTTTATTATCCTCATAATATTTCTTCTTACATACTGATTTTCCTATAACAGTTCGCCGTACAGTCTTACGCGTCAAACTCAAACTGCGCGACCAAACTAACAAAATGGTGGAATTAAGCGTTTGCGTGACTTCAACGAAACAGGGCCCTCAAGTGGCTAGAACATGTATTTGTTAGATCATTCTTATAACTTTTCCTTCCATTTGCTTCTGTCTGTCGATAAAGAGCAGAATTAATAATCCGTCAATAATGATCACCTGTTACAGTCACTAAAATTATGCAAAACATTACTCAATTACATTATAATTATCTGCATAAATTTCCCGCCATAATTTACGCCATAATTTAATTAAATAATTTTAAAATTATATTAATTTATCAATAACTATTATTATTATTATTATTACACCATTAAGCCATTTCCCTTTCGGGGTAGGCGTGACTCACTCGGTAGGGAAAAGGAGTAGTGTGTGGAAGGGATAGAGAATTTTATTAACTATTTGCCGCCATACTTTCCTGTCCTGGCATACTTCTTTAGCTTCTTTTATGGCCATGCATTTTTTCATGCAGGCTCTCGTGTTTCTGTGACTTCTTATGTCTCTTCTAACTAGGGTCTCATTCACACATTCGAACCATTCTTTCCGCGGTCTACCTCTGGGCACGCTGCCATTTACTTAACCTTGATACATTTGTTTCGTTAGTCGTTCATTTGGCATTCTCTCAACATTTCCGAACCATCTTAACCGATTTCTTTCCCATGTGTCGACTAGCGTCTCTTCTCCACCACATTCTTTTAGAATTATCTCGTTACTTACTTTGTCTATCAGGGTTTTCCCGCATATTATGTGCATGAATCTTATGTCAATTGCATTAATTTTACTCTTATCTTTTTCTTGATAAGTCCATGTCTCGCTACCGTATATTACAGTCGGTACAAATATAGAATTATGTATTGCCATTTTAGCTTTATTT
>NC_046666.1:115370509-115379097 GCF_010883055.1 Belonocnema kinseyi | reverse complement strand
ACGAACTTATCAACTTGTTCAATTCTCTCATCATTTAACAAAATATTGCATAGTGTTTTCTCACTCTTTCCTTCGAACACCATAGTTTTTGTTTTATTTGCGGTAATTTGGAGGCCCATGCTCTTCGTGCTTGCATCTAGTTTATTCATCATTCTTTCCTAAGTCTTCGATAGACTCTGCCATAACAACCTTATCATCTGCGAACGCTAACCCACGTACCCTCACTGTTTCGAGATCCACACCCTCTTCGTCGAAGAGAGCCATTCTTAAACACTTGTCCATAAATAATATAAATAACCATGAAGACATAACGCATCCTTGTCTAACTCCTTGAATAATATCGAAACAGTCACTCAGTTTCCCATTCACTCTTACACTTGCTTTGCTACCTGTATATATTGTTTTTATAGCTTGTAGGAGCCATCCATTGACTCCATACTCTTTCAGGACTTTCCAAAGTTTACTTCTATCTATCTTGTCAAAAGCTTTTTCTAGGTCAACAAATGCACAAAAAACTTTTTTTCCTACTCTCAAACTTTTTCTGTTATTTGCCTTAAGCTAAACATTTGATCCGTACATGACCTTCCTGGCATAAACCCACTTTGCACTTCCCAAATCTTTGCTTCTGTTATTTTGATTACCCTACGAATAAGTATTTTTGAATATATTTTAATTATGGTGCTTAATAAGCTAATCCCTCTGTAATTATTGCAGTCGCTTTTATCTCCCTTTCTCTTGTATATTGGTACGATTATCGCTTGTTTCCAATCGTCTGGGACGTCTCCCATCTCGAAACATAAATTTATCAATTCGCACAGTCTATGTGGTATGCACGCGCCACCATGTTTAAACATTTCAGCGTTAAGGGCACCTGACACAGTTAAATTCCTATATTACCGACCACACTTTTCCAGTTCACTGAATGTTCTTTTGAACCTAAGAACTTTTTTTGTAAATAAAATATCGAGCTGAAACTTTGGAAAATGTATTAGAGTACAATAAAGTACGTTTATGTACTACATTTTGGTAGGAACTTCACTGAAAATTATTTTATCTTTTTTCTGAACCTCGCCTTTTTTTGAACGTTCCAACTTTTTTTATACATAAAATATCGGTCTTGAACTTTGAGAAATGCAAGAGCCGAAAGAAAACTACGTTTAAGTACAAATCTTAATAATAAGAGATGTAAAAAAAATTTTCAATTATCAATTCCATCGGTATTAGGCCGGTAACGTTGTACACGAAAATACGAACCCTGGCGGCCACTAGACGAGGCTCTAGAGGGTTCGTATTTTCGTGTACAACGTGACACATGCCCTTAATACCGTCTACCCCGGCAGCCTTACCGTTTTTCAAGTTCTTAATTATATCCCTAACCTCAGTGACGCAGACTTTTTCAATTGAGTTTTCCACCGCATCGTGTTCAAGATCGCAGTTGTGGTGTCCCATAGCTTCATCTCAGAATTGTCTTCTAAAATAGTCTCTGAAATCCTCTAGTATTTCGTCAACTGCGATACCACACACTTCGATCGTACATCTAACAAGGATATCTCGTAACATTGACCAGGCACCCTTTATATCTTTGTTTTTTATACGGCCCTCCCATGTTGCCCTATCTATGCTTTCGATTATCTTATTTTGGAAATTTATTCGCACATCCGGTTTCTGTAGGTTCTCAATTTTGATTCGCGTTTGTTTTGCTTTCTTGGTTCTCTTTTTTCTCCATCCCCGACCTAAGTTAATTTTTGAGATCAGAAGTTAATTATCAGTATTGCATTCAGGACCCCTCATGACTCTTGTATCTCGGACTAACTCTCTTAGTCTTTCATCCGCAACAACAAAGTCAATTATACTGCGGCTATTTCCTTTAGACCAGGTGTACATGTGAATCATTTTATGCCTAAACCAAGTATTTGTAATAAACAGTCCCCTTTCTAAGCATAGACCAACTAATTTATCTCCGTTATAGTTTGTTCTTGGATCCCCAAATTACCTAATACTCTTTCTGTATCCTGATTTTGGATGCCCACCCAACCGTTCATATCTCCTAGTAGAATTATTCTTTCCCCATGTTCGCAAATGTTTATTGTGTCGTTTAAAGTGTCCCAGAAGGCGTCCTCGATATTCTTCGATCCTTTTTTAATCGTCTCGTCATTATGAGTAGATAACCCGAGCCATAGGACGGGCTGTGATTGGTCGAGAGGCGTGGCTAAAGAGGAGGATTGGGGGTAAGAGAGGGGAGTGGCCTCTCCTGATTGTTCGAGGGGCGTGGTCTAATTACAAAATGCCGGTTATAATAATTACAAAATGGCGGCCATCCTAATTACAATGTGGCGGCCTTAATAATAATTAATAGTGTGGACGATTTTAATTAGGAAAAGGGGAGGGGGTTGAAGATTTTTCCATTTTTTCTATTGATTTTCCATTGTTCCGCTTTAAAAAGGGGAGGCCCCCCCTCCCTGTTAGTCTGAGAGTAGAGGATGTATATGATCGAGTTGAAAAATGCGAGAAATATTTACAACGAAAATTAATTATCCTAATCTTACTTTATATTCAGGTTGGAAAATAGTGTGTTGGAATAAAAAAACAAAGCTACAATTACTTAAAGGTATGTATAATATATAATTACTAATCAAAACCTAAAATTGTCCTAAATTATTCTAAGTGACAGGTTGTAAATATAAACATTGTTTTTTAATTATAATTTCACATCTTTGTGTATTTATTTAATAATTTTCCAATCAAATACATTTATTCAATTACGCGTAGAAAATACAAGTTCAACTTCGCCTACATTGTATGAAATTAAGATGGTAGTCAGTTCTAGAAAAACGATTTCATAATATAATTCTACGAATTGTTTCTCAAGTTTTGTTTGTACCTGACTTCTAAAGTATGCAGATTTAAACTTAATTATTTGACGAATTAATTCCTCATTTGGTGAATTAATATTTTCTGCGCTTAAATAGTTTACAATCGTTTCAATTAAAAAATCTTTACATGTTTCTACGTGTTTTAATAGTCGTTGAATCCTTCTGAACCTTTCATCAACAAATACAATAACATTTTTCAGTCTTTCGAAACTAGACTTTTGAAGAACTATTTCGGGAGTATATACCTTTTTCTTTTTGGCCTCAACCTCGTCCTGCTGCGTGTCATTGTCCACCTCGTCGTTGTATATTCCTTGCCGTCCCTCAGAAGTATCGCTTTATTACCGTGAGCGGTAGTAAACACCAGCGTGTATTTTCCCAATTCAATGGTTTGTAGGTACAAAGGTAAATTCCCGAAACAGAAGTATGATTCTATTATATCCAATTGTTGCTGGAGTTTTGGCCAAGTTTGCGAGTCGAAGGTGATTCCGTTACCTGAACTGTTCATAACTTTAATGACTGGTTGAAATTTCCCATGCGATTGAACCTCTAGTCCAATTAGAATAGTCTTGGAGAATGAATGATTAAGTCCGTAAACAGTGGGTAGATTCATCTGTTGTGTGGTTCTCTTCGTGAAATTTGTAGACATCAATACCAATCGTTTAAGCGCAGCTTTAGTAAGTATTTGTTTAAGGGCTGAGGATTTTGGTTTAATCCTTTTAATTTATTGGTGTTTCAGGGATAGTTTTATTAGTCTGTGTGTCAGACGAAACTTCGATAGTTTGAGTTGCCAGGGACTTTGAAAACTCCAAGACCTGCATGGGTTCCACCTCTACCGAATCAATGATAGCTTGCGACATAGTGGTTCGTTCAGATATAAAAACTCAACTGATTCAAAGAGGTTACTCACGTCGTTTTATGTATGTGAAATCTTTGCAGAGTGGGGGTAGCGTTCTTTGTTAAGGTGAGGGAAGCAAATGTGATGCATGTGGGAATAAAGGGCAGGTCACACATGTAAAGAAAGAATATAATTGAGGTTTTCTTAGAAAATATACATAAGAATTCGTACATTCCAAGAAAAGTACAAAAAAGGACACATGTGTACTATAAATTACACGATAAACCCACGTCTTTCAAAGTACTCAAAAGAGCATGTGATTTTTGTATATTAGACAAAACAATTCCTATTTTCCAAGAAAATTACACAAAAGGACACGTGCATCCTATAAATTACACATAAAACCTATATGTAGTGCAAATCATACAAAAGAATATGTGATTTATGTGTATCACACAAAAGAATTTGTACTTTCTAAGAAAGTACACAAAAGGACACATGTGTGCTATAAATCACACAAAAAACCCGTGTCTTTCAAATTACATAAAAGAGTATGTGATTTATGTATATTAGACAAAACAATTCGTATTTTCCAAGAAAATTACACAAAAGGACACGTGCACACTATAAATTACACATATAATCCGTATCTTCTGGAGATTTCACAAAAGATTAATTGTTCAACACCTGCATCCCATAAATCACACATAATAATCCGTTTTTCCAGAAATTTCACAAAAGAATATGTAACGCACACCTGCATCCATAAATTATACATAAAATTTCGTAGACTGAGTAGATGTCATGCAGTGTGCAAAGCAGGTATATACCAAAAGTACATTATTTTTTTTAACCAACATCCGATGACTATATTGAAACCAAGAAAAGTATTTTGGTCAAGTTTTCGAAAAATCAGACAATACAAAACCACCATGAAAAGGATCTCACCATTTTTTGTTTTGTTTTGTTTCTTTACGCAGAGATGAAAGACCGAAGATACACCATTTTTTTCGAAATGAAGAGTGATTATTGGAAACGTGCGTAAAATCCTTTGTGATAATAGTGACAATATAAAGAATTTAAAATTTTATTAGGGTTACTCCTGAAAAGCAAGACGAAAAAAATGTGTCTTCGAACGCATTGTATTCCATGTTCGCTTGATGTAAAAAGCGGAGGTACCTGCAGCGAACATTTAGCTACGCAATAAAATGTAGACTAAAGAAATTTTTTCCTTTGACTTGTATCTGTCGAAAAGGTAGATCTTTCGGAGACTATAAATTAGACCTGATAACACTGAAGATTGCGTGATATTCTATAGATTGAAAAGAACCATGTGTAACTGTTGTTTCACATCATTTATGTGGACGAGACAGAGGTCTAGCAAATTTCCTATGAAAAGTTTGACCACCTCGGCAACAGTGTCGATGAACGAATTTCAAAAGCTTACCGGTTACTGTCATAAAAACAGTATAGTAAGGCAGGTGCCGATGTCTCAGTGTCCTAAGAATTTCATCTCTTTCCAGTCTGTCAGAGATGCATTGGACAAGTTTCAAAGACACTTGGGGGGGGGGGGGGGGGGGGGGGGGGGATACAAAAGTAGGTAGTAGGAGGGATAGATTTTTTCTGTTCTTAAATAGTCACCCTTCGATTCTCACTGTTCAGTTTTCCCTCAATCGTCCTGAGTGTAGTACATAGCAATTTTTAAACGCTAAAACATGGTCAAAGTTGAAGAATTAATTTATAGCCTAATGGATATTGCTTATCGCCTAACGGACGTGGAGTGTTTGTTGTATCTCCACAACATACTTGTAACTTGTCATCCTGATGAGATATCCCGGATATCCCATCTTTTGGTATCAAGCAATGCGTTACGCTTGGCATACAACATTTACATTGAGCGAATCGCCGTATTAGCGCCTGATCTTTAGGTAGGTATTTTTGTGATAATTTTAAAAGTTTGTGACATATGCGCGTGTGTGTGTGTGAATCCGTTTTTTTTTGTTTTTATTTATTTTTTTACAATTGTTACATTTTTGTTTCTTAAATTTTATAGTTCGCGTAGAGGCTTCATCGTCAAGTCTTGCAGGTTACTCGCCTGCGTATGAAGACGGCGAGGAAATACCGGCCTGCGAACCTTGGTCCGAGAATGAGGAAGTTCATCGCAATGAGCCTGTGAATGAAGATGAACCACCAATGCGTTGGAGAGGTCATGAGGAGGAAGACCGCATGTGTGCAGATCTCGGATCAAATAGTAGTGAGATATTCACCGCAGATGCTGTTCAAATAAATACTAAGTTTTTAAATACATTTTTAAAACATATCCTTTTTTAAACACAGAATGTAAAAAAAAACATTTTTAAAGCAGATTATTTGGAACAAGAATAACGTTAAAATTGTTATTATTGTAATCTTTTAAAATAATATAGTGGAATAGATCATTTTATCGAATTAAAAGAAAAAAGGTTAAACATTTCAAATCTAATTTGGGATAAGAATCATTCATTCTCTTCCATTAATTTAAAGGAGTACGAAGATTAAAAAGATTTTTCTTACGATATTCTCGTGCAAAATTATCTGTTTAAAAACGAGTGAATAACTTAAAAATTAAGATAGAAAAGTTATCTCTTTCTTACCTTTTTATGTTTAAATAAGAAGTAGAATTTTTACATGTAATTCCAAAAAATTATGCATTGAATCCTATTATTTCAAAAAAAGTGTATAAATATTGACATTTCTTAAGATATTCATGTTTAAAATTATCAGTTTAAAAATTAAATCATTACGTCGTTCCAGGTTTAATAAAACATTGTCTTATTTTGTTTTTGTTGAAAAAATACATTCGAATTTTTTTAATTTAATTCGGCAAAACGCTTCCTTTACCTCTATTATCAATAAAGAGTACACAGAATAAAACATATTAATTATATTCATGATTATAATAATTTTCAAGAATGAATGATTTTGCTAAATTAGGTTTAAAAGAAATGAATTCTTTTATCCTTTATTTTTCTGAAATATTAATTAGAGCTTTTTACCGTCAATTTCACAAAATTATTCATTAAATTCTATTTCTTTAAAAAAGTCAATAATAAATCAAACATTTTTTAAAATTCTTGATCAAAATTATCTGTTTGAAAATGAATGAATAATTTGACCGATTTAACTGTAAAAGAAATTTTTTAGACTTTCTTTTATTTGTGCATTTTCTGCTAAAAAATAAAGTAGATTTTTTGAATTTAATTTGACAAAATAATGCCTTCACTTCCATTATTTTTCAATAAGAGTATAAAAATAAAACATTTTAAAGACATTCTTATTTAGAATAGTCCATTAAAAATAATAATGAATCAAGTCTGCATGAAATCATTGAAAAATAAGAAATCTCTGGATATTGTCAGATATTTATTTATATATTTTTTAAACCTTTTCGAATTTTCATTTTATTTGATCAAACTTTAAAGAGTTTAAAATTTTTTTTAAGTCTTATCGAATTATGGAAATATTTTCAAAATTTTTTAGACTTGCTTGAAATTCAGAGAGAAATATTAGAAATGTTTCAAAATCATAATTAAAATATTTGAAATTTTTGAAAATCTTTCTGAAATATTTAAAAGCACCGAAACAATTATAGGTTTAAAAAAGACTTGTGAAAAGTTAAAAATATTTTTAAATGTAAATTCAAATCAAAATTTAGAAATTAAAAATATTGAAATCTAAATTTAATTTCTATTTTTTTACAGACAAAGTGAATTTAATGGCATTGGCTGATGTAGCTGTCGCGGAGAGAGTGCGTCACATGCAAGCGGCTGAGGAATCCATCGATGAAGATTCTTCAGACGATGAAGAAATTTAAGCAGCAATGCAAACGGAACATTGGCGAACGTGGCAAGAGCCAACAACTCTACAGGTTGGTTCTGGGCGACACCTTCAGCAACATCGACACCAAAACAAGCAGCAGGAACAGCAACAACGTCAACCACAGCAACACCAACAAGGCGAGAGAGAGTTTTTTCTATAGTTTACGAGAATTCGCGGTTTTGCACAAAATTCAACCTGAGGGGTGTCGAGTTGAAAGTAATAATTAAGTAACCAGAAAATAATCTGGCAGGCCAAGTCGTGGAGTATTGTGAAAATGCGATTATGGCACTTTACATTATTAGCCAAGCAGCTTGTAAATGATGCCGGGGTAATAATTCCTGAAAACGGTGGTGGGATCAAGGAAATTCATAAATTTCAATTGTATCTTATTCTCGATAGGATTGCAATTATAATTTATGAATTTTCGAACTTTGGAAAAGGTATTAAGTCCCCTCTGTATGATGGATCGAGCCTCATCACAGAAACGGGGCAAACTGTCTTACATAATTTAAATATTATGTTAGACGATAGGCATTTTTTCCCCCATTCTCAATTTAACCGCGGCAGCAAGTAGTGTGGGCTTCTGCATCCCTTGCAACAAGGCCTATGATAACCCGGTAGGTCATCGATGCTCACAAACATGCGCTGCTTGCCACTCGACACATCCATGTCAAACTAGTGCGGAAAATGTGCAAATACCGCAAATTAAATGCAACTCGTGCAACCGGTATTTTCATGGGCAAATTTATTTTGAAAAACATCTTGCCCCAAAATCTTTTTCGGCAAAAACTTCTGTTTGTAATGCACTTCGCATTTGTACTGGTTGTACGCGTTTCGTTAATATGTGGTTTGATAGAAACCACAAATGTGGGAAAAAATATTGCCCTAGTTGCAAATGTCGGCGTAATATTGATCACCATTGTTTTATTGCACCTGTTCTAGATAAAGTAGTAAAAAACAAAGATAGAATAGGATTTGTTTTTTACGATTTTGAAACTCAGCAGTGTGATAAATTACCTGGT
>NC_046666.1:115367831-115370409 GCF_010883055.1 Belonocnema kinseyi | reverse complement strand
GAGGGTTTTCTGGGAATACTTGTCGTGCCATGTGCTGAATTTGTGCACGATCACGGGGGTTTTTAAAAACAACAATATAATTTGCATTAAGCGATATATCACGTCGACCATGGCCCTGATGAAAGAGATTCTGCGAAATAAAAATTACACTCAAGTTTTTATGATGGCTACCTTTGGTGAAGAGATCGACGATCGTATTATTGGATGATTTACGCATCAAATTATCAATTATAATTAATTATGCTCGATTATCATTAGAATAATCCGATAATTGTAATAAACCCTCGCGAAATTCGATATTTTTTCCGTATTCGACATAAGACGACTGCCACTCAGAATAGTAAAAAATTAGACGTTGAAAAGCTACATTGCACAGTTGATCGATGTGACGAATAAATTTTTTTATAAAAAATGTCTTTCCGCACCCAGTCGGACCATAAATCATCGATGTGAAGGAATGTTTCCATCTCGAATCCATTTTTACAAATAAAAATACTCAACTAATGTCTACTTCTTTTATACCCAAAAAACTCCAAAAAGGAAAAATAGCTAATGACCTGGACGCCGCACCTGCCCATGTCTCATATAAGCTTATCACGAGACATGACCGTCGCAGCCGCCGCCACCGCCACCGTCTCCCCGTTTGCTTCAGAGTTTTTAAATATATTAGACACATCAGGATTAATCTTGAAAAAATTTTTTTATTTAAATTCAATTTATTTCCTTGTTTTATAGTTTTTTTTTAAATACATTAAAAATGATATTTACAAAATTTCACATAAATTTGAAATAAAACAAACATCTCATTTAAACCTATAAAAAAATACCATCATTCTACTTTTTTTATTTTACATATAATTTAGAGTCGAGGTCTTTTTGAAGTCGATGGCCTAGACTCTTTTTTTTCGTCGTCGATCCTCCTCCTGTGTCTTCTTCTCGAAGCCATCCGGATTCTCTCGACCTCCTCCTCCTCATCCTGCTTATTGCGGGCTTGACGAAGGCGATCCAGAGCCACCTGGGAGATTGGGATGAATCCCGGACATGGTGGTATTTCATCCGGTTCCAATCCTTCATCATTATCATCATTATTATGAGAGGCCTCATCATCATCATCATTCTCAGACTTGTCAACGGTTATAATTAATTCCTCTCCCTCGTGCTCGGAGTAATCTGGAAAAAAATGAAAAATATTTAATATTTAAATCCCCCTTTTTAAACTTTGTTTTTCTTCAACAAAAATTTCTGTACTTACTTATTAAGATGTGCAGATTTTTGGAACTGAGATATTCAGCGTAACTACTGGAATTCCCCCAAAAAGAGTTTAAGCATAGTTTAGCAACCGAGCGAAGTCCGGGGTTTTTATTTATCTTAGAGCGATCTAAATCAACACCCTCGGTTGGCCAACCTAAAGACTCCTGCTTTATTTTTAAAAATCTATTTATATAATCGGCAAACAATCCACCCTCTTGTGATTTAGGATTATATTCCACGACATTGTATTGCCAAATTTCATAAATAGGTTTTATTTCATAACCCATTTCTACCGCCTTTTTCAACTCATCAGACACCCATACCTCCACAATTTCGCGCAAAGCAGGCTCATGCCTACACTCTGCCTGCTGGAGATTCTCACAACAAGCATTGCAGAGAGGAAACATGAGTTTCTTGTGTACTTTAAGTGGAAGTACCGGATGATAGAGGGATTGAGGCGGTAGTACTCGGCATTTTACAAGACCCTTCAAATTACCTAAATTTTTTAAATCCACACCAGTTACGTTTTTACACTGATCACCCACGAAAAGTTTAGGATGCTCTACAGGAAATTTACCATATTTTGAGATATAAGGATACAGTGAACAAATATCAATATACTGTATTGTTTCACCGTCCTTTATCTCATAAAAACAGGTCGTATTTCCTGTACGACCACCATAAAACGCGT
This sequence comes from Belonocnema kinseyi, assembly GCF_010883055.1. Taxonomy (NCBI): domain Eukaryota; kingdom Metazoa; phylum Arthropoda; class Insecta; order Hymenoptera; family Cynipidae; genus Belonocnema; species Belonocnema kinseyi. The sequence goes on along the minus strand of NC_046666.1, from coordinate 115,368,467 downwards.
CTCGAGGATTCAGAGCGTCTCCTAGTAAAATAGAATAGTCTTTTAAATAACGCCTCATTTGAGGAGAATTTTTTTTAACTCATCAAATTTACACTCCCACATTTCTGTAAGAATGTTTTCATTTTCGAATCACGATTGATTTTTTTACAATCGACACACCCATGCCAAAAACATCCATGGAATTGTAGGATGTATCGATTGTCTTGATCCTCATAATACAAGGTTTCCCTCCGGTGTACGGTATTCACGACACCTACCTACGTGTCGTATCTCTCGCCCAAGCTCTCTCTCACACCACAACAACCACTCAATGGCTTTTGCCGATTGATTATTGGCCCTACTGTACCCACCAGCAGGTATAATACCAATAGTGTCTGGCGTTAGAAAGCTTTTACGATAGACATGCGAACAAGCCGATGCTATCGTAACACTATCAGAAAAGGGGCACACATTGGCACATTTTTTAAAAATGTCCCTAAATGCTATGCATGCTCGACGCAGAATTGTTACATCTGCAATACAACATTCGACGATTTCTTTTTTGAAGTCGAATACGTAATTGGGATCTTTTGCGAGGGTCTCGTACCACTCGAGAAACTCTTTTCTAGCTTCTTCAGACATAGTGTCTGGTGAGTA